>NC_133660.1:166752362-166992014 GCF_037893015.1 Macrotis lagotis
TCAAGTTGGGTTATATATTTGCCTCAAGATGTTCTCATTTTTTCGAACTATTACAAATGAAGAAACTAAAGGGCAAGAAGAACTGACATAAGATTAGGTGTTTGTTTTGAAGTAATTTGGTGAGTTCCTCTTGGGGAACTGAGATAAATCTTTCAGGGTAGTTTTCTAGCTGTTTGACCACATTGCCTTCCTTCTTACAAAGAGTAACTAACTTCCTTATAATTTAACTTCACTGTGGCTTTTAAATAAAATCTATTTATTTTCATCTTTCCTTTCCTTTATTCTCTACTTCCACCTTCTTTTAGAACACTTTCTCTACTAATTAATTAGTTGTTTATTTTCCCACAGTATTCCAAATAGGTGGTAAACATCTTTGTGTATGTAAGATATTAGAAGTGTTAGTAAGAGATGTCATAACATTCCTCAAGTAAATGATTTCTTCAGTGCCTGTCACTTAACAGACACTTAACTAATACTTATTGGTTCATTGATTCACCCTGGAATATCTCATAGGATTCTATATTATAATTTATATTTTAGTTGAATATGTATATATTTTGTCTTCTGTTAGGATGTAAACACTTTGAGGGCAAAGTGTTTTTTTCCCATTTTTTTAAATCTTAGCCACACCTACATACAACTTTCACAGTACCTTTCATATGCTTATTGAATTGTTTTTGGAGTCTAATAAACAGACAGTTGTTCCTCTACATGGGTATATTTTAAAAAAATAAAAATTGGGAATTACTTAATAGGGAAATATAGTTATAGTTAGTTGTTATTTTTTTTTACAAAGGTAATTCATTTAGGAAGCAATTCTCAAGAACTTGAAAAACTGGATTTTTTTGACTACTCTATTTCATAAAAGGGTTTATTAAAACATGTAAGACTACATGCAGATGGATTCCCAAGTTAGTCAATGACTCTTTGATCCATATTACTTTTATTCCCTCTCTGACTCGTATTAAATAAATGCATCCCTATTGAAACGGACCCTTTTAGTTCCTTTATATATTGCAGAAATTCAAGTAAGAAAATGTATTAATTCTTAGTACTCGCACATTTCAGTGAAGCTTTTTCAAATAAAGTAATTTGAGCACACAGTTTGAACCAGTCCTAATTAAGACTGCTTTTTGTACTGTACAACAAAGAAGCAAGTGTACAGATTGTTGTGAACTTTCTTGGGAAAAAGATGTACAGAATGATATGGAGGCACAATCTGCAATTCAGAACAAGGTTACCAAGGGCAAGAGAGACTCCTTTCTTTTTTTAGCTAATGTTCTTTATGTTGGGTAGGAATTACTATTTGCAGAAAACATCACCAAGTGGACTGAAGGAGATAGTACATTTTGGAGGCTTCCAAGAAGCAACAGTTTTCACTTCTGATTAAACTGAAGTAAAGTGTTAACTTTTCACAAAGACTGCATGTGAGTAAAATTTACTTATTAAGTATAATTGTACCAGATTCGGTGATCAGAATTCATTTTTACACTCTCTCTTTTAATTGAAAAAATAATCTAGTTTGTACAAGAGAGTATCTAAATTCTGAGGATAAATTTTTTTATGTATAACAGACATTTTTTTGTCTGCATTTTAATGCTAATTAAGTTTTCTTTAGTGAAAGTTTATTCTTTATGGAGACTACCAGCATGAAAATTTGGCTTTAGAATCTGAAAAGTTTGACTTTATAATTTATGATCAGGACAGGGGTGTGTCATTGGAATTTGGAACATAATTGTACAGAGAGAGACAGACAAATTAAAAAAATAGGAGGGAAGATTAGATTGCAGCGGAGATGGGTAGTTAACAAACTCAAGTCCCTCTCCAGATTACACTATGTTCTTTTTCTGCATTGTTTCCTGGCTTCCTCCAGAAGAGGAATTCTAGCCCTAGAATTCACACATTAGAGACATCTTCTGCCCCTGCAGTTTCTCCCTCTGATGGCTCCTCCCAGAACCTACATTTAAAGAGGGTTTCCAGGCTTGTCACATCTCATTCTTCTGTAAACTCTACTCTGGATTTTTGCTGTTCATGCTCTCAAACTATTTTTGTTGCCCCATTCCCCAACCCCCCCTTTCAGCTTCCTTTTAAGCCTTATCTCCTCCCATTAAAATATAAGTTTTTTTTTATGGTTCTGTCCAGGTGGACATGGGAAGATGGAAGAGTAGTAAGGAATATAAAAAAAGTCTAAAAACTGAAGGGAAGGGGAGAAGAGAAGGAATCAATCACCCATGGCCATATGAAATAGTTTCTACAGAGGCATTTAGAAGGAATTGGCTCATTGGCCTTGATAGAAGAGGGGACCTGGGGTCATCCTAAGTAATTAATCTGTTAAGAGAGGTATAGTGGGGAGGCAACTAGGTATCACACTGGATAGAGCACCAGCCCTGGAGTCAGGAGGACCTGAGTTCAAATTTGACCTCAGACATTTAATAATTACCTAGCTGTGTGACTTTGGCCAAGTCACTTAACCCCAATTTCCTTGAAGGTATAGTGTATGGAAAGAAGTAATAGACTGTCTTATTAAATACTCTGCTGATCAGAGAACATCAGAAATATTGTGCTCAGCTCTGGATGAAGCAGCCAGATAGCACACTGGAGAGAATGCTGATCCTGCAGTCAAGAAGACCTGAGTTCAGATAGTCTTAGACACTTCCTTTCTGTATGACTGTGGGCAAGTCACTTCATTGCTATATGCCTCAGTTTCCTCAACTGTAAAATGAGGATGATAGCATTTATTTCCAGGGTTGTTGTGAGGATCACTTGCAATATTCTTTGTAAAGTGCATTGCCTGGTGCCTGAGTCATAGTAGGTTTTTAATAAAAGATTGTTCTCATCCCTTTCTAGATGCCATATTTTAGAAGGGGTGGGAAGTATTCTAAGGAGGGAAACAATAATGATGAAAACCAATAAGATCATGCCATTGGAAGGGATTCTGGAATTTGGAATGTTTATTGAGAAGAAGAGGATATGATATCTCTTTTCAAATATTTGAAAGATGGGGTGGCTAGGTGGCGCAATGGATATAGCACAGGCCCTGGAGTCAGGAGTACCTGAGTTCAAATCTGACCTCAGACACTTAATAATTACCTAGCTGTGTGGCCTTGGGCAAACCACTTAACCCCATTGCCTTGCAAAAACCTAAAACAACAAAAACAAATATTTGAAAGTTTGTTCTATGGATTAGATTTGTTTTGCTCAGCACCAGAGAACAAACCTGAGAGCAAAAGATAGAAGTCACCAGAGACAGATTTAGGTGTGATAGAAAGAAAAACTTACTGGCATCTAGAATTACCTAAAAGTGAAAGTGTAGGATTTCAAGGAAAGGCTCATTTCAAAGTTTGTATTCTTCTGATATTTGAACTGATTGACCACAGGCTCCCTTTAACTATGCGATTACATCTAAATAATCTAGGTATAAATTAAAGCATAGAAAGGAATTGAGGGGGGGAAGGAATCATTTTTGTGACCTTGGGGTCTTCATTAATAACTATTACCATTATTTGAGTGATATAGTCATTTTTCAGACTAGTATTAAACTTAAAAGAAATAATTATAAATACAAATTCTGTGGTTTAAGTCCTGGAGTGTTAATTCCCATTCAAAAGAGTTATAATTTTTGAGGGTATGTTGATGTTATTTCTTATTAAACATGTAATAATGCTTTTGTTGCTTCTTGTTACTAGGTTATGCATGCTCTTTTCAAGCATGGGAATCTTGGATTTAACTGCCTTTCATGTACCTATCATGACTGATCCTTTTCTTTAGGATGTATCTGCATTGAGCAGATCAAGCAGGCTATATATAAATAGGGTGCTCTGTTTGATTATACCACCCTCGATTTGCCTTTTGAAGTGGCAAACGTACTGTTACTCATGCTGAAACAATGTGACTTTTCTACAGGATTCAGAAAACGGCAGTTTTTTTGAACAAGTACTGTGAAATTTCATGATTAACACACTTCTGAATAAAATTTCATTTTATTATTTCATAAATATTATTTTATTTTCTTTTTTAAGAAAAAAGTTTAAAATGCACATATATTCAGAATAAATCCTCAGACTTAAAAAGAAAAGCAAAGTTTGTGTTTATAACCATTTGTTCATTTTGTATGAAAGTTATTGGGCTAACAATTAGAGCTTTCCCAAAAAAGAATGGGTTGACCTTGGGAAGCATTGAGTCTTCAAATAAAGGCTGAAGGACCACTTATCTAGCATGCTAGAGAGGAGAATCTTTTTTCATGTTATGTTATTCTCTGAATTGGGGCACTTTGGTAGTGGCAGTTAGACAGATGAGTAGAGGAATACATAGTTCTACAGTAGACCATCTGGAACCCTGGAAGAAACCAACAGAAGTATCTCCTGAGAAAACTTCTGACTGAGAGAGCATTAAACCACTGACATGAAGAAAACAGACTTGAGTTATTGGGAGTGAGGTGCTGAGAAGGATGAACATATCAATAGTGTGTGTGGTAGAGCAAAGGAACTGAGACTAGAGTGAAAATAGAGATGAATTAGTCATCTTTTTAAAAGAATAACAATTGTCAATTCTGTGCAGCTTTCAGTAATCCTTTTGCATCACATCCTAATCCAGTCTTAGAAAATTTCTGCTTAACATAAACTTAGTGACTTTTTACTTTCTTGAAGTGGTACTTTTGAAACCTCTGAGGAAGGAAATGAGAAAGAAAGTACAATAAGTATTTGTATTTACTCTTTTGAATACTAGGATCCAACCATCCCCTTTTCTCATTAAAGTAGTGCTTAAGTAAAATATTCCCTTTGTAGGTAGGATAGGAATTAGTATTTTTTTTTTCAAATAGGGAAATTGAAGAATAGGGAAAACAAGCTTCAGGTTATTTAGTTCTTCCTGCTTTACTCTTAAAACCTTTATAACTTGACCTCTTCCCATCTTTCTAATCTTCTTACCATTTATTTCTTTCCACTGATTCAGTAACACTGGACTCCTTGCTGTTCTTTGTTCTTTTTAATGGCTGTCTCCACTTTTGGAACTTTCTTCCTTTCATTTTTGCCTCCTGATAGCTTTTATGACTTTTTTCAAGTCTCAGCTAAAATCCCACTTTCTACAAAAAAATTTATCAGTCCCCCTTATGCTAATAACCTTCTTTCTTCCAATTATATCCATCTGCCTATATCTTATATGCACATAATTGTTTACATGTTTTTCCTCAGCTTGGTGGTGTAATGGGTAGAGTGATGGAACTGGAGTGAGAAAGGCTGGAATTCAAATATGATCTCAGTTACTCACTAGCTGTGTGACCCTGGGCAAGTCACTTAACCTCTAGCTACCAAAGTTTGCTCATCTATAAAATGAGAATGATTACAGTCTCATTTCCCAAGTCTGTAATACATGAATATAAACCATCATCATCATCATTTTTATTCCTCAAGGGCAAGAACTTTTTTGCCTTTATATCCTATGTGCTTAGCACCATGTATTAAGGACTTAATAAATGCTTATTGAATTAATGTTGAGACTCTTTATAGAGAATTTTAGTGGTAAGTTCTGTATTTAAATAGTAATTTGTGTTGCCAATGAAAATATTGTTTTGTTTTGTTTTCCCCCCATAGAGGCAGCCAGGTAGCACAGGAGACAGAATACTGCTTATAGAAATCAGAAGGTCTAATTTCAAATTTAGTCTTAGATACCTATTAATTGTATGATTCTAGACAAGACACAAAAAGTCTCATTCTGCCTTTGTTTCTTCATGAGATAATATTTTTAAAGCACTTAACACAGTTCTTAGAACATCATAGATATACTATAGATACTAGTTATGCTGCTGCTATTGTTGCTACTGTCAGAAACATTGGGTTAAACTAAATGGGATAGATGTGACTGAAAGTTTCATCTACCTGCTCAATATTCTAATGGATACAATTCTGTTTATAGAGGAATTCATTGTGTTTTTTTTTTTTATTTTAACTGGGGGAAAAAGGTGGCTAAGAGGTCAGGGTCAGTTTTCAATTACCATATAGTCATACTTAATTTCCACAACAGTTTGAGACTCTGGAAAGAAATAGTTCAAGAAAATTGATTAATTAATATCAGGAGAAGGAAAATCCCAGTTTATTTTATTCTTGAAGTTTATTAGTTTATGAGGATTTTTTTAAAAAATTTCCTCTTAGTTTGATTGATCTTTAGGATACATTTCTCCAGAGAGCAAGAAAAGGCAAAGAAACAGAGGAAATGAAACTTTAAACCAGTTCATTTGGCTTTTTGAAAGTAAATGATGATGGTGGGCAGGAAGTTGAAACTGTTGCTCGAAATGGCCTTTTAAAATGATTCATAAATGTCTTTTGGCCATACTCTCTTGCCCTGAATTAGCATAGAAGACAAAAAAACCCTGCTCTGTTGTTCCATGTGTATATGTGTATCAGTGTGTGTGTGTGTGTGTGTGTGTGTGTGTGTGTGTTTATGTGTTTCCTGAGAGGAAAAAAAGACTAGAAATAGCTCAGCCTGTGTGGTCGGAACTTTGTGTTGGGAGTCAGGTGACCTGAGGTCTAGTCCTGACTGTACTAACTAATTGGGTGCCCTTGGCCAAGTGATAGAAACTTTCTGAGTCTCCATTTCCTTATCTGTGCAATGAAAGTAGTTTAAGAGGCATTCCCTGCCACTTCTAGTATCTATGACTTAATTATTTACAAGGACCTGAAGCAAGTCACATTTTGGGGGAAGTAGCATAGAACATACCTCCACTTACCCTATTGCTTCACATCACTTCTTCCCAGAGTTGTATTAGGTCTTGTGGGGAGACCTGTAGAACAAGGAAAATATGCTGATGGATGGGTAGGATTTGTAGTATATGGCCATGAGAATGCTTTGCTAGATTTGTTAAAATTTATTCAGTGTCAGATATGAAAAGACCCTTTTGGATTGAAGCTATGGAGGCAAGAGAACTGGTCCCATCACTGACTAAGGCTCTCTTAGTTTCCTCATCTGTAGAAGGAGGATAATACTTGTTTCTACCTACATTTTTATGGAATTGTGGGGCAAATTCTTTGTAAACTTTAAAGTGTTGCATAAATGTGAGTTTTAATTGTTCTTTGGTCTTTAAGTTTTTTCTTAGGGGAATTAATAGAGACAGATGGGGGAGTAAGGAAAAATGTTTCTTCTGACTTTAGGGCCTAAGTGAAGCAATTTCTCTTTCATTTCCTAAGTTATTTTAAATTGATTCATTTGCTTTGAAGAAATGTGAACTCTTTTAGCATTTATTGGGTATTACAACTATTAAAGTGTTGTATACTATGAAGAATGAATGTTCATATTTTAAACTAGTGACTTCATAGACAAATGCTATTTTGAAAACTAAAGTTTTTTCTTATATCTTATATTCCTTAATACATCATTTTTTTCTCTTTTAACAGAAAAAATATAGAAAGGGATTTGTTGACATTTCAAAAATCAAATGTGTGGAAATAGTGAAAATTGAAGATGGTGTTATTCCTTGTCAGAATAAATATCCATTTCAGGTGAGTGTATTTGTTTTTGCTTTTGTGCATTGTAGGTTTTTTGTGTTAAACTGACTACTTAACATTATAGTTTCATCAGTCACTACTTTATAATTTCTTCAGCTAGTGATGTTAAATGTATTAATTCCTGTACATTTGTAATCACCAAATTTCCCCTTAGAGTTTCTTAGTATAAGGAAATGGAGATTCAGAAAGTTTCTTTAACTCCATTTTAGATTTAAATGAGGGCTTCTTAACTTAGAATCTATGAACAGTTTTTTAAAAAAAATAATTATACTTCAATGTAATTGGTTTCCTTTGAAATCCTATGTATTTTCTTTTATACCTTTAAAAACATTATTCTGAAAAGTCCATAAACTTCACCAGACTGCCATATGAGCCTATGAGACACAAAGTCTTGAATCTGATCATGGGGAATAATTTTTAATGTGTTGTATTCTATTAGCTAACATTTTATGTAATATTTTTACTTCCATTTTTGTGAAGAATGTTAGTATGTAATTTAATTGTCCATCACATTCTTGGCAAGTTTTAAAATTAACTTAATCACGGGATAGTTTATGGACTGGTAATCAATTTTTATGACTTTTTAGTGTACTTGTAAATAATATATATTTCCTGCTTCTCTCATTTGGTTATCTATACATGCTGTTAATTCCAAAATATTAAACAAGTAAGTCAGATCTGTTATTTCTTTACTGTTAATCTTTTTTTATTTTCCAAATTTAAAGTCATCTATTTTATTTTTTGTCTTTATTGTATTTCTGTTAAAATTAATTTTGTGAGTTTACTGGTATAATTGTTACTTATATAGTTTTATATTGTAACATGCATTACTTTTTAATTGAGAATTATTGAAAACTTCTCATATTTATTGACTGTACCACCATCTTTTCCATCACCTAGGCTCCTACCTCAATTAGGAGTCTTCTCTCTCCTTACTGTACACTTCAAATGAACTAATGTATCCTTTCAATTCTATCTTTTCAATAACCCTCACATATATGTTTTCCTTTGAATTTCTACCAAAATTACCTTTGTTAAAACCTTAATCTTTTATTACCTAGATCAGAGGGGCAAGTGACCACCATAGTGAGTTCCAAATAAGATTTAAATGTAATTGGAGAATGCTTAACAAAATAAATACACATGCAATACAGTATAATGTTAATTTCTAGTTTTCTAAGTCAGTATGCATTTCTATTTGACTGTGACATCATTGTCCTGAATTTCTGTAATAGCTTAATAGCTTTCTAATTAGATTTCTTCTTGGATATCACTTTTGCAGGCAATCCTTAATTCCACAGCTCAAATAATCTTCATAATATATGATTTTGAACATATTGCTCTTATATTTAAAAATCTTCATCGACTCCCCATTTCTGATGAATAAATGAACAAATCTGTGTTTTCTATTGTGCCCCTTCAACATACACTATATTTCTCACAAACTGCACTACCTTTTTGGTCACCTATTTTCATTCTATACTGTTATGGTGCTGAGCCTTGGATTCTCATCTCCCTTGTTCCTCACCTTCTTGGGGTAAAGTTCCATAATCATCTTGTGTAACAGCTGACATTTTTGGAGAAAATACTGCTACTTATCATTAAGATTGTTTCTCTTAAATGTTTTGTTTCTGGTAACATTAGTTCCCCTCCATTCCCTCTCTTTTTTTCCTGTTCTAGTGAGACCTTGACCAGATTCCTTTTAATATCTTGCTTCCTTGTTTGATATTCAAGTGAAATTGGAAGAAATCTTGGGTACACAACCCAAACTCTAATTCACGGGGGGAACTTTGGGGCTCATCTACCTTAAGATCAGCCTGTATCCCTGGCTTAACCTTGGCTCTTTTTTTTTTTTTTTTTTTAGATTTTTCAAGGCAATGGGGTTAAGTGGCTTGCCCAAGGCCAAATGGCTAGGTAATTGTCTGAGTCTGGATTTGAACTTAGGTACTCCTGACTCCAAGGCTGGTGCTCCATCCAGTGCACCACCTAGCCGCCCCACCTTGACTCTTTCTAAGAGGCAAGATTGATATAATGAAAGAGGGTTTCATTAGAGTCAGGACACTTCTCATATTCTGCCTTCAAAACTTCCTTTGGCAAGGGATCACCTAACTGAACCTCAATTTTAATATATATATATATATATATATATATAAAACAGAGAAAAGGGAAATTTTCATTACCTGCCCCATGAGGAAATAATTTTGTAGATCTCAAAGCTTTATGTAAATAGGAGCTATTGTTGTTACAGTTCTGTGGTATTTACAAGATTGTTACATCATGTCTGTTCATATGCAAACTCACTGGGAAATGAATAATTTGTCAAATACTTTATTTATGGAAATCCTATAAAATATTTAGCTACAGCAATGGTACTACCTGGAGGCTCAGTGATTGTGGTAATTCTGTCTAGGGTATGATGACAGACTGAAAGCAAAAGTATTGGAGGACTTTCCCACCCTTTACACCTGGTCTTATCTCTAAAGTAGCAAACAGACAGAGTCAACTAGAACAGTTTGCTGCTAAATAATCCAATTGAAGATGGTTGCTTTTTACCTATAATCTACAGGAGTGTATTGCTTTATGAAAAATATTCTTTCTGGAAAGTTTTATTTAAATTGAATTTTTGTAAATAGAATCATTGTAAATGCAATAGTAAATCTGTATAGAAGAAGCATTCTGAAAGTCTTTTGTAAAAGGAGGAATCACCTGCTATTTTTATCTTTGGTAGAATTTCTGATTTTTAGCTATTGAATTTGAGCAAATACTAGGAGTGAAAAGCTTAAAGGAAGGTAAACATAAATAACTATAGCTATGGAAAGAATTTAAGGGACAAGACAGGCGTGTTTCAAAACAATTATGCCGCCAATATGTCTATTCAGTCATGTATTGAGGTACTCACATAATGCGGGAATAACTACTGATTTCAAGAATTAACAATGGTGGGTAAATTATTTAGGATGAGCAATAAAGTAAGGTACAGCTGTATACTTGTGATTCATGGATAGGAAGATGAAAGGTACCAAATAAAATGGGTTCATTTTATAGATAGGAGAAAAAGTTTGAAATAATGTAAAATTATTCCACTAAGTAATCCATTTGGAATCTTTAAATTTATGTACATTTAGAGTTAATATTAAAAAACACAATAAAACTCAGACATTTGGTTGAGAAAAATAAAATGGATTGACAGATGACTGTGTTGAAATGTTCCTCTCATATTTTTTGCCATTTTTTCTTCTCTTGATTAAATGATGTAGATTTTTTTAAAGCCCTTAAGTACATGTTTAGCAGGAAACTATAGGACATAATTTAGGATATTCTAGTGTTTATGAAGCAATAAAAGGAGATGCTAAATACTTTTCCTAATACTTCTCTGTTTCAGGGATCTATGATTTCATTAGTGTGTATTGTCTCCTTTTATTCCTTAGGACAGTCTCTAAGAGTTGTGACTAAAAATTCAACACTTAGTAGCTAGCTTGTGATGATGCTCTAAACTTTTCTAGACTGGTTCTTTCAGAAAGATTTATCCCTTTGGGTCCTTACTCAAAACCTTCCCAAATTGATGTAAGGCTGCCATGCCAGAATTTACTTTCCACTGGCATAGATTTAAAGAATCCAAAGTCACTTCCATGCCATGGTGAGACATTGAGGGAGGATGCTAAAGGAAAAATTCTGAAAATTCACTCGAGGACTTTTTCAGGGCATAAGAGTGATAGAAGCAGCTGGGATTTGTGTATTTCTCTCACTTGTATTTTAATATTTTTTCCTTCTGTTATAAGAGCCATTTAAAAATATGTTGCCATTGTAAGAAGGAAAGAAGAAGTCGTGTTTTTATGAGAAAGGGATTGGAGTGCTTTGAATCTGAAATAAACTTTAATAAGTCTCTTAAGAAAAAAAACTTTGTATATGAATAGTTCTCACTGGACTAATCTTTCATTTCATTTCAGGTTGTCCATGATTCAACTACACTTTACATTTTTGCCCCCAGTGCACAGAGCAGAGATCGATGGGTGAAAAGCTTAAAGGAAGGTAAAAAAATGTAGATAAATATAGATATGTGAAAAATTTTAGGGGCAAAAAATGTCTCAATTAAAACAAAAATACCACCAATATTTCTATTCAGTCATTCCCATTTATAGGGAATTATATATCTTCTCTTTATATAAATGAAAAAAATAGATCTACTGACACGATGAGACCACAACCTTGTTGATTAAGTGAATTAAAGTAGTGTGTTAATTATTTAGGACAGGAGTAATTCTGATATTATTTAATTTTGCGATATTAGCAGCCAAATGTATGTACTTCTATTAATACCAGCTATAGAATAGCTAACTTTTTCCTAGGTGAAACCAGGTGAGCTGGTTTCCCCACCCTTAATCATTCCTCTGCTGAATGTGCTGGATTTCTTGCCATCTACATGTTTCCTTGTTCTCCCTTGTTGTCTTTTTAATTATCTGGTGCCACAGTGCTTGGTATATAGTAGATGTTATATTTTTTCTTATTTCTTTCCCATTCCCCCTTCCATTCTCTCAATTTTAATAAGTTCCTAAATAGTCTTGTTCTAGGATATCTCCTTCATGATCTTCACAGGAGATGATTAAGACTCAGGAAGTCTCAATACTTTACTACATTAGCCAGCAAAATAAAAATCCCTAATCTTGGCATTGCTGGTCTTTCATATTCTTAACTCTGACCTACCATTTCTGGCATTTATCATGTTACATAATTTCATATGCTTTTTTATTCTAGCCCAATAGGACTCTCCTCAGAAGGGGTGCACTTTGGTTCGATGGACCTTAGTGTCCTAGAAGTCTGGGTTTATTTCTTGACTCAGTCACTTGCTTGATATATGATCCTGGTCACTTAATCTCTCTGTACTTCAGTTTCACATTTTTTTTTATAATACAGGATGACAATAACACCTATTTCACAGGGATATTGTGGGGCCCAATAGCTTAAATAATATAAAATACATTGTAAATGTCTAAATACTTTTAAAACTTGATCTAGTTATAATAAATATTATTAATATATGATCCTTGCATCTCCTTATTCTCTGCATTTGTTTGTCCTCCTACTGTACCTTAAATGGCTTTTCCTTTTCTTCTTTCATATCTTCCTGTCAAAATTATTTCCTTTTCTAAAGTGGTTACTTTAGGTGATTGTTTCTCTAGGAAGCTATTCCTTAATACCCCCCAGTGAGAGTGTCCTTTCCCTTCTTAAATTTTCCATAACATTTGTCCATATCTCTCTTGTTCTTATTTCACTTTCCTTTGTAGGATAATTGTTTTATTGTTAAAGGTATTAATAGTCTTACTTTCTGTACTATATGTACTAACCTGCCTTATCTCCTATCATAAGTGTTGATTGGGTTTGTCATGCAATGTTTAAAAATGAAGATAGCTTAATTTGCATAAACTCCTATCATCCCTTCCATGGAACAGTATGCTTTTCTTATTGTCAAGTACAACATACAAAGATCGGATATGTTAACAAAGGTTTCTTTAGTAATAAAAAAGGAAGAAAACTGGGCAATTTCACTGTATTATTATATGGATTACTCTAACCTAAATTATTTATCATGAAACTTTTGCAATAAATATTGTTTCAAGGGTCAAATTGTTATTTTGGTGCATTGTCTTCACTAATATTGGATGTTCCTTTGAATTACAGAAATCAAGCATAACAATAACCTAATGGTCAAATATCATCCCAAACTCTGGGCAGATGGAAGTTATCAGTGTTGCAGACAAACAGAAAAGTTAGCACCTGGATGTGAAAAATATAATCTCTTTGAGAGTAGTGAGTGTTATTTTGCTTTCATTCAATTATTATTAATATTTGTTTTGGAGATGTATATTTGTGATCAATACAGATAATGAGGCAACTATATGTGTCATTTTCATTTTGAATTACTTGCTTCCTAGTAGTATGCTGTTGATAAAAAACTATCATTGCTAAGACCATTTTAAGGAATTGAAAAAAATGGTCTATGGAGTGTGGTAGTGATGGTGGAGTTTTCCATTGTGTGACTTAACATATACACATGTGCACAAAAATCAACTATCTTGATATGCAATCAGGCACAATTATTGCCTGAAATATCATAAGTAATGTTTTTTGTCACTTAACCTTTGTTTATTTTCTATCAAATAGATAATTTTCAGATGCATAGTGAAAAATATGTTGTATTTAGTCCTAAACCTAACCACATGCATCTAAATTTGGATATCATGCTCTGTGTATTTATGCTTTTGGTTCAGTATTCACCTAAAAATGTTGGAACTTCATTGTGATATGTGCAAGAGCAATTTTTTAAACTAATGAATCTCACTGTGCATCATTATACCATTTTAGAGGTGTAGCTGGGTTTTTTCTTTTTTTGGCAAGGGTAGGATTTATTTTTAGTTAAAAGAGCTACAGGTTTATGAATAAGTTAGAATTATCATATTGCTATTCACTAAGGAACATGGAAATCTTAACTCAGTCTCAGCTTTATGAACTAATAAGTAAGATCTATAAATAATAGGATGCTTTCTGATTATTGCAATTTTAGGAATTAAATAGTGCTAAAACTATTAAATATTAAAAGTTGTTAGGTTTATTACATTGATTTTCTCATCTGACTTCATAATTCTTCTAGATACTTTGTAATATGCTTGGCCAATTAATTTGAGCTATTTAACAATGGATTGGATTTCCCCAGGAGATAGTAAACTCCTGTTATTTCAGGTATCTGATTAAAACTAAATAGCCATTTGCCAGGGTCACTGAAGAAGGGATTTCCGAACTTCTCAGGAAACTGGATTAATGGAACTCAGAGGCTCCTTCAAAACCCCGATAATGAGAATGTTTGTACTTCAGTTGTGAAGAAGACCATGACATCAGGAAAATAATCAGGAAAATAATTCACAAGCACGTGAATTGTATTTGAGTGAGGGGTGCTGTGCTAAGTTACCAGCCTCACTTTCTCCTCCAGAGCCATCTGGTTCCAGTGGTCATATTTGAATTAGGAACACTGGAGATGGCCCTGGATGCAAGCAATCAGGGTTCAGTGACTTGCCCAAGGTCATAAAGCTAGTAAAAGTCAAGTATCTGAGGAGGATTTGAGCTCCTGTCCCCCTGACTCCAAGGCAAGTGCTCTATCCACTATGCTATCTAGCCCAATATACTAGAAACTATTGCACCTTAGTTCTTCTTTTCTGATATTTATTTATATCATACTAAATACTTTATGGACAATCCAAGGTATCAGAATGCCAGTTGTTCAATGTTTTATGAAGTCTTTAATATATTTTTCTAATTTCTCCCAATTAATCAGAGTATTTTTTCTGGGTATGTTCATTTCCTATAAATTATTTGTGTTGTGTGTATATGCTGGAAATTGATTTAAGTTGCATTGTTGTTTTCTCTTATCGATTGATTATTAGTTTCTTTGTGAATCAGACCCTCTTTTTTAAATTTGTATTTTCAGGTATAAAGAAAGTACTACCTCCAGCACCAGAAAAAAGTAAGGTAGGGGAGCTTTAATTCTTGAAGTATCAGTAGTTTAATCAATAATCAATCAATTAATTAATTTAATCTGTAAAATAATCAATTCTTATTTAATCAGTTAGTTAATTAAACATTTATAAGTATCTTCTATTGCCAAAAGGGGTAGTGAGGTGACATAGTAGATAGAGTGCTGAGCCTGGAGTCAGTTTCCTAAGTTCAAATCTGGCCTCAGATGCTTATTAGCTGTTTGTCTCTGTTTACCTAAGGTTCCTCATAAGTAAAAATTGCTGAAGAAGGAAATGGCAAACTTCTCTAATAGCTTTGTAAAAGAAAACCCAAATGGGGTCACAAAGAGTCAGTCACAAATGAAAAGACTCAACAACAAAAATAAATATGCCAGGTTACTATAGTAAACAATTTAGATGCAAATACAAAGAATTAAATAATCCCTATGCACAAGTTTATGTTCTAATGGGGGGAGACAATTTTTAAAAAATCTGTAAATTGATAATTTATAAAGATTATGTGCATTATGTACCTAGTAGTTCAATACAAGGTACTGGGGAAGGTATTGGCAGCTGAGAGTAATCAGGAAAGACTTGATGATGAAGATAGTATCTAAGCTGTATCCTAAAAGAAGAAGGGCGTCTCCATATGGTGAATGCAATGAAGGAGTTCATTACAGGCGTGGGAGGGATTTCCACTGCAAAAGCACAAAGGTGAGAGATGGAATGTTGTAGGAAGGAACAGAGAGAACAATTTGGCTAGGTTGCAATGTGAAGGAGAAGGAAAAATATTGATACTAGACAACTAGGTTGAGGGTAGGTAGTGCTGAATTTATGTTTTATTTTAGAGGCAATAGAAAGTCACTAGACATAGTTGAATAGGGGAGTCACAAGGTTAGAGAGACACTTAAGTAAAATGACACTAACAGAATTGTGTAGAATGGATGGGAATGAGGAAAAAATTGAACCAGAAAGATCAATTAGGTGACTGTTGTAATAAACTAGGAAAAAGCTGATGAGGGTTTTAACTAACTCTGAGTAGAGATGAATCAGATGTGAAGAATGTTATGAAGTGGTAAAGGTAGAACTCATAAGTTTTGGCAACTGATTGTGTGATAAGGAAGAATGAATAATTGATTGTAATGTTGACAGCTTGTGAAATGACAGGATCTAGTGAAAATTTAAAGCATGGGGGAGACTTGGCTATATTTGAATTCAATAAGGAACTGGTTTAAAAGGAGAGATAGAAGATGGGAGAGAAAGAAGATGATTGAAAATTCAGTTTGTGAGAAAGAATTGTTTCAGGGGCACATGAAGAGTGGAATTGATCTTTGTAAGGAAAAGGACTGTGTTAAAGACGGGGAAAGGAGATGAGAATGAGTGAAAAGGGAACTTATCAAATAGCATTTTTCAGCAAAAAAAGAGGTTTGGGATAGATGCTGTGGAGAATGTGATTAGGAATAAGATAGTTGAATGAAATTGGTCTAGCATATTATGTTCATCAGTATTACAACTGTTTTCTTCAGAGTCCCTGTTTCTTGGAAGGAGAGCTCTCAGTGAGTAAATAGATAAGACTGTCTTTTTTCCTTGAAAATATTTTAAAATCATAATCCAAGATTTTTTTCAGCTTTTTTTCCTGCTTGATCTTTCTGTATGCACGTGGTATTACTGACTTCCTCTATTAGAGATATCATATTCCCCTGGTTCCAACTGTCTAATTGCTCCTCCATTTCCTTTTCTGGTTTCTTGTCTGTTTCCTTACTGGATGAGGTAGGGGTTCCCCAAAGTTCTGTTGTTAGTAATTTTGTTGACTCTTTTTTACTTTTTGTCTCTTGGCAATCTTATTCATTCTCATGATTAAATTTAGCCATCAACTCTATGCACCTTTCTCTCAAATCTATATTTCTAACCTTGCCCTATTTTAATTTCTAAATCCATGTCTTAAATTGCCAACGGGACATCTCTATGTGGATTTCTTGCTGGTACCTTAAACTCAACTTAAGGTAGTTTTATTATTTTTCCATCTACCTCTGACTTAACACTCTCTGTGAAATGGTGTCATTATTCAGTTTCTCTCCCTTTTGAAACTTTGGTCTTCTCTTTAGATACCAAGATCCAGCATAGGATGATATACTTCCTGATAAAATTAGATGAATCTAGTGTTTCTACTTACCTTCTACCCTACAAACCTGGAATATTTAATGATTCATATAAAATATGAATCTAGTAATGGAAGGAATTAACAAGTCAAAATTTTGTGCTCGCTTTAGGCAGATAAGATTTTTATCTCCTTTTTTTCCTTTAAAGCGAAGGCCTCCACCTCCTCTTCCGCCTGAAGAAGATAAAAATGAAGAAATAGTTGTAGCAATGTATGATTTCCAAGCAACAGAAGCACATGATCTCAGACTAGAGAGAGGCCAAGAATATATTATACTGGAAAAAAATGATATTCACTGGTGGAGAGCAAGAGATAAGTATGGGTAAATAGACTTTGTCTAAATTTTATTCCTTTTGGAGAATATTGTATGAAAAATGGACAGAATGTGTCTCTTAAGTAATGAAATATTTGTTTTTCAGTTTTATATCTATATAGATATATTTATGGTATACTTATATTAAATTTATAAGATCTTTTGGGGAGCTACCTCCTTCATCTTTTTAAAGAAGTGTGATTTGTGATTTTTTTTTCATAAGGAAAGGATGAGAAAAGAGGGAGGGGAAAGGGAAAAAGCATATATAATTTATATAGCTCCTATTTTCCAGGAACCCTAGAATATTAAGGGAAAATTTAAACTTAGATTTTTTTCACACCAAACTCTCCTCATTCCCTTTAATTTCATAATTTAACCTTTTCTCATTCATCTAAAATTAATTTGTAATCATAGTTGAGACTAGTAAGGAGTTAAAATAATGAAAACTATAAAATATTTTTTGTTTCCTAAAAAATAATGAGGAATGTTGCATTATAACAATATCTTCCCAACCTAATTTGAAAGGCACTGGGGCTCTGTCCCACATATTTAGCTCCAGTGATACTATTCTTATTTGTATTTTGAACTGCTGTGTATGTGAAAAGAGTCCCTCTTCCTGGTCCAAAGCATTCATTCTTGCTTAACCTGTAGCTTTCCTGAGGATTCACTCATTACCTGTGTCCCAACTCAGTGATGCTTAGGGTTTCTCCTGAATTGCCCTGATGGGAATTGTAGTGTCCCCCCCCCCCCCGTTAATATTCAATGTTTACTTCTAGGAGTGAAGGATACATTCCAAGCAACTATGTTACAGGGAAGAAATCAAGCAACTTAGATCAATATGAGTAAGTAAATATTTTTATAACTAAAAAAAAAAAATAATCTCTGTATCTCTTTCTTTATCTGTCTCTCTGGCTTTCTATTTCTCCCTCTCATTCTCTTCCTTCTCCTCACTCTCTCTCCTCCCCCCTCACCATTTTCTTTCCCTCTTCCTCTCTCCTACTTCCTCCTTTCTCCTCCCCTCGCCTCTCTCATTTTCTTTCTCTCTTCCTCTCCCCCTTTTCCTTCTTCCTTTTTCTCCCCCTCTCCCAATTTCTTTCCCTTTCTCTTTTTTTCTCTCCTCCCATTCTCTCTCCCTTTTTTTCTCCCTAACTTTGACATTCTCTCCTCCCCCCCTCTATCTCTTCCTCTCTCTCCTTTTCTCTTGCTTCCTCTCCAACTCCATCTCTCCTTCCCTTCCTTCCCTACCTTGAGGTACTGTCTTGTTTGTTATGTGTACTTATATACACACATAGGCATAACCCATACACACAATGAGGTCAATCTAAAGCAGCTTTTGGAAAAAAATACAAAAGTTATCCTATGAATGCTTATGCAGTACTGTCTATTCATCCATTATTGGAGTGCTTATGATATACAGAATAACCTCTTTTTAATATAATATACATGTGAGTTAAGACTACAATCACACGAGCCGCTCTGTAACTGCCTACCAAAGTTTCACTCATTCGTTTTATGAGTGTATATATCCTTTTCTCAGTTATTCCTCTCCTCAATAATGCTATCTTGAAATTTTGCTTAAAAGAAAAATAAAAAAGTGAACCTTGGTGCTGAAATGCATCATCCACCAAGTGGATTTATTGCTGTTGTAATAAGTATAGGAAGAATAAGAACTAATTATTAGAATTTCAGAATATAGGAAGATTTGAAAATTTTAAGTGATGCGGCTGAAAAACCCAAGTAACTTAGAGGAACATGAAGACATTTAGGCTATACACAACCGGTGTGAATCTTGGCAAGCAATTTGATTTTTATGAGCCATGGTTTCTTTATTGATAAAATGGGGGAGGGGATAGATTAGATGAGCTCTAAGGTTCCTTTTAGTTCTAAAATCCTGTTCTCCTAAAGTGTAGAGTCCATATATATAGTGTCCTCAACATCTTAGTTCAATTTTAAACAGTAGGAGATAGCTCAGTGGTGCAGTGGATAAAGCACTGGTCAGGAGGAACTGAGTTCAAATCTGGCCTCAAACATTTAATAATTACTTAGTTGTATGACCTTGGGCAAGTTACTTTACCCCATTGCCTTGCAAAGCAAAAACAGAACAAAATAAAAATAATTTTAAACATTAAACTTGATACCCTATATTAACAATGAGACAGTGGGCTATGAAGTGTTGTTGCTTGGGATCTAAAACTCAATAAGGTAATATAGAAAAAGTGCTGAATTTGACATTTGGTGATTTGAGTTCAAATTCTGATTTTGCCATTTAACTACTTGTGTGCTGAGTCATTTTTCAGTCATGTCCAATTCTTTGTGACCCCATTTGGGGGTCTTGGCAAAGATACTTGAAATGCCTTGTTTTTCTGGCTCATCTTACTGAGGCAAACAGGGTTAAAGGACTCGCCTGGAATCACACACCTAGTAAGTGTCTGAGGCCAGATTTAAATTCAGGAAGATGTGTCATCTCCAGGCCTGACCTTCTATCCACTGCTCTACCTTGCTGTTTTAACTACTGTGTGATCCTGGGCAAGTTAGCTTCTCTGGAACCTCAGTTTCTTTGTCTTTAAGATGAGAGTTCAGAAGTCTCCTTCTGCTCTTAATCTATGATCCTACTGTCATTTGACTTTCCATCAGAATACAGGAACTTGATTTGTTTAAGGCCCTCCTTGCTCATTTAGTTTCAGGCAAGAATTTTCAATAATGGTCTGAAGTCTATTGTAATGACTCAGTAAATTTACGTAAGCTAAAACTGGACTCTGATGATGTCTTATATACCCTATGTCTACATATGACTCAGTGAATTTGCAATTTGTAGAATGTGGTGCCAGGAACCCCTTCATGGCTTTCCAGGAAGTGGCGATGCCATTCATTCATTCATATCATTTGAATACAAATGAGAAGTTGAAGTAAGGAAAGAAGGTGAACCTTGAGTCTGGGAAGGCAAAGAGCTCTTCTCTGCTCCCTGGTGTCTTTCATATCATGTTATTCTTAAAGGGAACCAAACCTGGAAAGCCAGACAACAGTCTTATCTCATAGCTCTGTTCCTTGGTCTATAGGCCTCACCTTATTCTGCTTTCAATTTACTAAACTAAAAAGAACTCATTCTCTGATTATTTAAATGGACAGGATCCATACTGCTTTTAGAATAGCACTTGTAAGAACTCTAGTCAAAAGAAAAGATCTAGTGGTTGCTATTTACCTCTACCCAGGTAGCCTCTGAGTACCCTAGGTCTATCAGTAACTTAACTCTTGACTTCACATCCAGGGCTTAGCTGGTAACCACACTGGGGTGATGCTGCAGTACTTTCTTTGCCTCTAACTTTTAGAATCTTTAACTTCATGACTCAACACAGATGTCACTCGTATATACAAAATTCTCCTAACCCCCCCTTCTCCCCCACCAACTATTATTATCCTTTTTCTACAATAACTTTTATTATCTCCCTTTCTCAACACCCCTTGTCTGCTGTTCCCCTTTCCCAAAGTGCAGTGTGACTCTGAGACAAGGATTATTTTTTTTTATCTTATCTCCAGTGTTTAGTATACTCCCTTATAATTCCTTGTATTGAGGCTATAAAATTGGAAAGTTCTCTAGTCCAATTTCCCCCCCCCTCCAATTCCTTTGTTCTCCAAAGGAAAGAAACATAGGTATAGAGAATTAGGTATAGAGAGTGTTTTGTACCAGATCAAGACCAATAGGTCATGCTTATTTAAGTGATTAACATTTATTAATATAACTAAATATGAACTGAATTGAGCAGAGTTGAAATCACAGGATGCGTGCAGTGGAAAAATGAGACAAGAGGAAAGAACTCCAGGGTTTAAATAGGGTTAGAACTTATTGTGTGAAAGGGTGATTTATCCTTGTCATCCCTAAGCAATAACCTTTGTGCCAAATAGTGTCATCCCTAGGCAAAATAGTGAAGTGAGCAAGTTTATCTTTAGTGCCTTCTGCTTTCCTTTTGTCTCCCTTCCTTCTCTTGTGCTATCTGTACTCCTTGTCCCCCTTTCTTGCAGTATGTAATGTCTTCATATTTCTCCTCCTACTGCCTAAAATTATGCCGTTCATTTATTTAGAACAGGGTTAAAAGGTTTAGAAAGGTTTTTTAACTTTTTGTACAAAGGACCTCTTTGGCAGCCTGGAAATTTATGGGACTCTTCTTTTTAGAATAATTTTTTAAAAGCACAAATTAAAACATAAAAGAATATGGTAGAAATCAATTATATTTAAGTACAGTTATCTTATTTTAATATAAGTCTAGTTTCATGGATCCTAATTCTGAATTAGATTGATTGAAAATGAAATCCCAGCATTGTGATTCCTTACAATTCCTCCTCCTAAGGTAACTCAGTGCCTTAAAACATTTCTCCTTTATTGTTTCCTTTCTCCAAACAAAAAAATAAAGAAAAAAAGAAAAGGAAAAGGAAAACTCAAATCTTGAGTTCTTGTTAGGTATCTAAGTAATCTGATCATCTAATCCACTTTAAATTGTTTATGTTGGTCTACACAGATGCAAATTCATATCAACTCTAAAGATACAAGAATGTTCACATGATGTGATCATGATTGTAGTTTTAGAGCAGGCATATTATAAGGATTCTCAGGATTCTCAGAAACCCATATTAGTTTTGCATTCATCTTAGAAACCATCAGTCTGAATTTTGAGATGCTGAGGCTATGCCAAGAAGGTGGTGTTGGGTGTTGTTTGGAGTAGTGATTCAGAATTGTGTAATCCACTGGTTGTTCTCCCACTGGCTGTTCTCCTACTCTCTCTCTCTCTCTCTCTCTCTCTCTCTCTCTCTCTCTCTCTCTCTCTCTCTCCCTCCCTCCCTCCCTCTCCCTTTAGTGAGACTTTTGTACTCCACAAAGAATTTTGAGGAATATTCTAGTTTGCAAGTGAGTATACAAAGACTCTTCTATATGTTCAAGTCAGTCTTGAGTTTTACAGGCATAAACTTTCCAGAAAGAGAGTAAGAATTGAGGCATATAACACATGTGTGGCTCAGTGATCTCCCAGAGGCTGACATATGTTTCGATTTTCTTGGCAACCGATAATAGCTTGTATTCTAGAATTGTATTTTAACCCAAAGGAATAAATTTCTCATGGTAGAATTTCAGGCAGGATGGTAGGTGAGATATTTGGAGAGTGAATTTGCTTTTAGCATCACTGTTCATAGCATCACAATATATAAGCAACTTTGATCTCAGGATGCATGAGCCTGGCACTAAAAGGGTAGGTTCATAGAGTGTGTACATGACCCTCCATCCCTTGATGATTCCATTAAAGAAGGGGTTATGAAGGAGAGAGGATCTTGGCAGAGCTTGGAGATTTGACACAAAGGTTATTTCAGCAAGTAGAGAGCTGTCCTACCATGAATCACTTGGCATAGTCCAAAGTCTCTGACTTCTGGGTCTTCCTGCTATTGCTTCAAAGGCACCCACCTCCTTACCTGGAACAGAATCAATTCCAACTTTTGTGACAACAGAGGGATCCCTAGGGTTTAGAAAGATACCTGACAGCATCTAGAGATTCTGGAAGAGTACCTGTGCTTGGCAGGGAGTTGACCTCATAATTAAGGACACATAATTTTTTTCTTCTGGATTTGAATATTATTGTTATCATTATCATTATTATTCCAAACACTTAGCAACAAACACAGACATCCAGTATTCAAAGCAAGCAAAAGAAAAATCTGGCATATGCATATATTAATTATTTTTTAGTTCTTATTAACTTTTAGAGAGGCAGTGTGTTGTATGACAGAGAAAGAAAGAACTTTCTTTGAAGCCAGGAAGACCTGGCTTAAAGTCCTGCCTCTGACATATTATTGCTATGTGTCTGTTCGCAAATCATATTGTGGCCCCAGATAAATCTCTAGGACTATAAATTATAGTCAAGGCGCTGATTCCTATTCTTATGGAATCATGAGTTCTAACTAATATTAATAGTAGTAATTTTAACAAGTTAGTGACTTTTTATATCTTTGTTCCTTTCTAAACTTCTTTTCTGTGTATTAGCCACTATGAGATTGATTTGTTTGCTATTCTTATTATTTCCACAGTAGTTTATTATTCTTTTGTTTATCTTTTCTTGACTCTGTATTGCCTCTGTGCTATCTTTCAGACTCATCCTTAGGGAAATCAAGGAATTTTAGGGTTTTGCTGGAGCTTTTCCATATGAGAAATAATGAAAGAGTTGGAATGATTAGGAGAAATGGGGCAGGGAATGACACTGATGAGTATGAAGACAATAACCAATACCATATGAATCAATTTTTTCAGTCCAGTATTTGTGATAAATATTTGCAATAAATATTTGATAAATTTGATAAATATTTGGTATTAAAATGAGAGGAACCTTGTAATCACAGTGAAAACTACAGGCTCTTCCCTGATAGCTTCAGGCCTAAATGTGCTTTGCTTCTAAGTCTTATGGATGTGGTATTATGGGATGACTATAGGCAAGAGGTTGGGAATGGGTGAATAGGAAAACTTATGGAGTAGATTGATCTGGGTGAAAGCCATTTGGCTGTATCCTCCAGAAACCCTCACTTTCAAAACAATTTTTTAAAAAGTTTTTGCAAGGCAATGGGGTTAGGGCCACACAAGTAATTATTAAGTGTCTGAGGTTGGATTTGAACTCAGGTACTCCTTACTCCAGGCTGGTGCTCTATCCACTGCGCCACCTAGCTGTCTCCCCTATTTTTTTTAAATTTCTTTCTTTCTTAAATAAAGAGAGACATTATGGATAGAATTATAGTGTCACCGACCCTAAAATCAGGTTCCTAGTATGGAATGGAGTATATTTAATTGAATCTTAAAGAATATGAATTTCAAATCTTTTTGTTTTTCTTTTTTTTTTTCAGATGGTATTGTCGAAATATGAATAGGAGTAAGGCAGAGCAACTCCTGAAAAGTGAAGTGAGTGACTGTGTTATCTTATATGGAGATACAGTTACTGTTGTTACCATAGTAGATATCGATAGTAACTGTTAATTACCTTTTAATTCTGTTTCTTTCTTGTTCATTATTGCTACAGGCAGTCCAATATTTAACTGAGTCATCTTTTTCTTCCCTTCTTGGAAGGGTTGTAATATTCTTTTTTAATGTGATTTCATTGATAGTATGTGGTACCATTTTATACTTGTGATAATTAGTGAGGTGAGAATAGCTTCATAAAATATAGATGTATTAAAGGATAAATCTGCTAGTTGTTCTAATACTCTTAAATTAACCAACTCAGAAAAATATTTCATAGATATATTTTATATAGCTTATATGAAATATTATACATATATTTGTATGAAATATAGTTTAAAACACAAACTATTCTTTTATTATAAAATGAAATATATTATATATAATATATTTTGTTGATTAAATTTTATATATAAAAATATTTTTCAGAGTTGGTTATTGAAAAGAACCTATTATTTCCCTGACTTTTTAGTATACTATGCTACCTTCTTTAATTTAAGAGCATTAGGATAACAAACAGATTTAGACTTTAAAATTTGTGTGTGTGTGTGTGTGTGTGTGTGTGTGTGTGTGTGTGTGTGTGTGTGTGTGTATAAAACCCAGACCTAGAACATATTATTTAGCTCTTCAGACTTCAATATTTAGCACCTGGGAATTGAGGATGCTTGACTTCATGAAGTTCTATGTTTATATAGACTAACTATAGTATAAATTAAAGCTAATATAGCATAAACTAAATAATAACTATTGATGGTTATGAACGTATATCATTGCCCTTCATAGAAATAGGAAATATGAGAAGTAGGGTAGATTTTTGAGGGAAATACAAGCAGAATTGGACAGAAAGTTACGTGTCATTAAATATAGGCAGTTCCAAATTTTTGGAACTGAAAAAAATACGGATTAATTGCAAAGAATTTTGGCATTTTATTTTTATGACATGAATTATAGTTTATGGTACATAAAATGTGTTTTGTACTTCAATTTTAGGATAAAGAAGGTGGTTTCATAGTGAGGGACTCCAGTCAACCAGGCATGTACACTGTCTCCCTTTACACCAAATTTGGAGGGTAAGTCATTCAACCTTTAGCATATAGTTATTCAGTTAGTTTCAGATTCACTTAATGCTTTCCAACTGATTTTTCTCCCTATTTTCCACAAAGCTATTGTGAGAGAGCTTGTTAGATGCCTCATTCAAATCTATATATAGAATATCCAGGGCATTCCCTTGATCTACCAGTCTGTTTTTAAAAAACACCAAAAATGTGACTAATTTGACATGACCAGCACACAAGAATCCCTTCTTAAGTTTCACTGATTATTACTTTGTATTCTCCATTGCTACATGTTTCTTTCTGGCTATCAGACAGTCACGTGAAAGATACATTTGGTATATTGTGTGTACCTAATAAAATTTGGATCTTTCAGGATATATTTGAAGGGCATTTTGAAGGATTCTAAGTAATCCTTCAAATAGTTTTTGTATTTTAATTTTTATTTGTAATTATTCCAAATCCTTTTCCAAGTCTGAGTCTTAAGAGTTCATTGCTCTTTTTATGAATTGCTTCAAGAATAAGTCATCAAATTTGTAAAGATGAATTCTTTTTTAAAAAATTTTATTTCAGGGAAGGTTCATCAGGATTTAGACACTATCATATAAAGGAAACAACAACATCTCCAAAGAAGTACTATCTAGCAGAAAAACATGCATTTAGTTCAATTCCTGAAATTATTGAATACCATAAACACAATGCAGCAGGTAAAGTTATCTGACTCTTTTAAAAAGTGTTTTATTTAATATAATTAATGACATGATCAGGTTTTAGGGTTTATCTTTCAGAAAATATAATTTTGTAATTAAATTTAGAATCTAATTTTAATTTGCTTAAATTATTTTGAACTTTGAAAATGATTTTATATAGTCATCATTTTGCATAGTATATCAGTTATGTGCATCTGTTTGAGTGTGTATTCATATATATTTGAAACTGGGAATTGCTATTGAACCCTTAAACTAACTTGATATATTAAGACAGTAAATTATTCTAATATCTTCCTTCTTCAATTTAACCTCCTATTTTATATTGTTCATTATTCGAAGTAATGTCACTCAGATTTTCCTTTGTAGTTATTTAATTCTATCTGCTTTAAAGTATTTAATTATTGATAATTAAAAAGAACATTTGCATATATACACTTTATATGCTAAAATCATTAGCTGAGGGGGAATCAGTCAATATTTGTTGGTTGAACGAAATTCCCTCAACTGTGGAAAAAATTTAGCTGGCAGCTTTGCACTATTGATTGGCTTAGGAAATTCCTTTTTTATGGAAAGTGCAAAGTTTAGTTCAATTAACCATGTTAAAATCAAATAATATTTCACCCCCACTATGGAAAAGATTAATTTAGATAGGAAGAAATATGGCAAAGTGATGCATTCAAAATGGGACCCAGAAGGAGTAAATATTAATGACAGTCTTCCCTCTCCCAAAGCCAAGAGGCATTTCAATCTGCTGAATTTAGATACTTTGTTTGTATCCACTATTCATCAAAGGCCTTGTCACCACCAAGTGGTACAGTGTCAGAAATGGAAATGGTTTTTTTCAGTAGAAATGGTAATAAAGAGGATACATTCCATCTGCCTTGACATTGCACCCTAAGGACTATTAGATCTTTCTGTCTGCCTGGTGTTAGAATTCTCATTTATATGTTATCTTGCTCTATTAGACTATGAATTCTTTAAAAGCAAGGACTTAGCTATCTATTTTTATAGTGTTCAGAACAGTATTGGCATATAATAAAAGTTTAATACATGTTTGTGCTTCAATGAATAATTATTATTCTATTAGAATTTAATGTGATTTTAATATCTAAATAAATTGAACTTCTAAGGAAATAAAATGGTATTGATTGAATAAAAATCTTCAATCTAAAGAATGCTAAAAACATTTTAATACATAAATTATACTATGTAAATTCACAGCATACATTTGATACAAGAAATTGTGGAGCATTTTGGAATAGTCTGGGATACCATAACAGTTATCCTTGCCACATTGAAACTTTCCCCACCCTGGTTTTGATATATCATGGACTGGCATAAGAAATTAAATGGGAATTTTGGGGAGGGTTTATGGAAGCTGCAGAAGACACATAAAGGTCAGCAGAAAACACAGAGCCTTTGCCCAAATACTTAACCAAAATTTTATAATTAAGCTCTATAAACATTCCATTGAAGAAGAAATTTAGACCTTTCTCTTACAAAGGGAGAACTAAAAAAATTCACCTGAATTTTCCATATTGAGGGGTCACCATGCCCCTAACCCACACAATATGGAAGGTATAACTTTATTTAATTGAATGACAAGACTCTATATGGTTTTCTCATTGTGCTTCCTAAGTAGTTAGGGGTCCCTGGATCTACATTCTTAGAACCTGGACTAATTCCAGGATATGCCAGGTCAGCTCTTTTTTGTACATGATCTCATTTAACTCTTGTCAAACCTATGTGAGACAGATACTCTAAGATTTCTAAAGATTTTAACTTCCTTAGTGGGTATTCTCTTTACCAATATAGATCACAACATCTCCATGTTTTTAACAATGATTTCATGAATTCTATGGCTAAAATAATTCAGTAAGCCAACTTTCTGGTATGAGTATCTCCAAACTTAGCTAGGATATCAGCAGCCATTATTCATGATATCAATTGCTAAGCCTGTCCTCAAAAACCTCTGCGGTTTCATAGATCCTGCCAGAGTGTGAACCTTGTCAGTCTAGCATTGGAGAATTCAGAGTCATTTTCTGGTGAGGTGATGAAGTAAGACTGTGGGAAGAATGCAGGTAATATTAACCTCACTTAAACATGAGCTAGTTGAGCACAGAGAAGATGCCTTTGACTTGCCAGGCAGTCAACTTGAACCCAAACCTTTTGACTTTGTCTAGCATTGTACAATATTATCTCTCATTGAATCAAATCAAATCTCTCAATGATCAAAAATGAATAAATGAATGAATGGAATAGATGAATTTATAGTGATAATGTAATTAATAAAGAGGGTTAGCATTGTATGTTCTATTTTAACATTTTCTCTCATCTTAAGGGCTTGTCACCAGACTTCGGTACCCAGTAAGTGCAAAAGGGAAGAATGTACCTACAACTGCAGGATTTAGCTATGGTAATATTTCTCTTTACAGTTCTTTTGGGTAGCTTATCATAGGACAGATTCAGGGTGTAAAAAATTCCAAATAGTGAGACTGAAGTTTAAAATTTTAGTAAATACAGAAAAAGAGGGTTTTTTGTTTGTTTTTTGTTTTTGATTTTTGCAAGGGTTAGGTGACTTGCTTGAGGTCATCCAGCTAAGTAAGTGTCGGGGACCAGTTTTGAACTCAGATCTTCCTGACTCCAGGACTGGTGCTCTATTCACTGGGTCACCTAGCTGCCCCCACAGCAAGAATTTTTTTTTTTGCAAGGCAAATGGGGTTAAGTGGCTTGCCCAAGGCCACACAGCTAGGTAATTATTGTCTGAGACCAGATTTGAACCCAGGTACTCCTGACTCCAAGGCCAGTGCTTTATCCACTATGCCATCTAGCCGCCCAAGAATTTTTTTTAAAAAATTTCTTACCTGCAACTATGAATTGTATTACCAATATGAATTCATCTTATAGTTATGAAGTTGCTATTGTTTGTTTCACATTTTTATAGTGAAACAGGAAATGCTTTTCTTCAAGAATATTAAATGCTAGCATCCTGTTAGATTTTATACAAATTAATCAATGTGTTCATTGCTCACAGACCTATGAGGAAAAAACTATTAAATTATTCATCTTAATTAGAAGCTTCTTGAGGTTAGAGACTATTATTTTTCATCCATATTTCTTAGTGACCCATACACATTCATTGTTCAGTCATGTCTGTCTCCATATGATTGCATATAGCTAGACATTTTTGTCTGTGGAATTTTGGTGGCAAAGATATTGGAGTAATTTGCCATTTCCTTTTCTAGTGTGCCCTCATTATACAGATGAGGAACTGAGGCAAATAGGGGCTAAGTGACTTGCCCAGGATCACATAGCTAGTAAGTATGGGAGATCAAATTTGACCTCAGATCTTCCTGATTTCAAGCCCTTGTGCTTATTCACTGTATCACCTAGCTGTACATCAATGGGAGTATAGTCTTATTTTGACAAAATTAGGAGCTGCTCTATCCTGTTCTGGAAGCTCATTCAGAGTTCAGTTAGATGGCATGGTAGACATAGTACTCATTTTGGAATCAGGAAGATTTGAGTTCAAATCCTGCCTTAAACACTAACTTGCTGTGTGACCCTGCTTGAACTCTCAGTCTTAGTTACTTCATCTTTAAAATGTTAGAATTGGGTTATTTGGTTTCTAAAGTTCTTTCTAGCTCAAAATATGTGATCCTATGATTCTGTCTTGTTTACTGTAATGCCATCCTGTGGTCCTTGAATTTTTTAAAACTTTCTTTTTTGTACAGAAAAATGGGAGATCAACCCTTCAGAGCTGACTTTTATGAGGGAACTAGGAAGTGGATTATTTGGGGTAGTCAGACTTGGCAAATGGCGGGCCCAGTACAAAGTGGCAATCAAAGCTATTCGAGAAGGGGCAATGTGTGAGGAAGACTTCATTGAAGAAGCCAAAGTCATGATGTAAGTCTCTGTCTTTTCTTTTGGCTCTGCTGTATGTACCTGTCAGAACAAGGGTTTTCAAAGCAATAGTGTTGGTTTTGATTTTTGCCTTTCTAGGAAGCTAACCCATCCCAAATTGGTTCAACTTTATGGTGTGTGCACCCAGCAAAGACCCATTTATATTGTTACGGAGTTCATGGAATGTGGTTGTCTTCTGAACTTCCTTCGACAAAGACATGGTCATTTCAGTAGAGATGTTCTGCTAAGCATGTGTCAAGATGTGTGTGAAGGAATGGAGTACCTGGAGAGGAACAGTTTCATCCACAGAGATCTGGTAATTTTATGTTGGCTTTTCAGCCAAACTTTCTGGTAAAGATTATCTCCAAAATTAGTTGTATTTTGTATCTTACAACTTAGGATTCAGAATTAGTAGTAGAATTGCAAGACTGTTAGTTCTGCAAGAGTTTTTTTATTTGGGAATAATTATGGGGTGTGTTTTCTTTAAAACATTTTTTAAAATTTCTTTTTATTCTGAATTTAGCAAATACTCAATAAAGTAGACATTTCCTTGTACTTAGTAGAAAAAGAATAAGAAGATTGTAGATTATTTTTCTTTTAAGTACATGAATAGTTGAACATGTAACTTTCAGAAATTCCTTGGTTATCTGCTGAGTGATTCTTTCTGGTCTTATTTTTTGTACATCTAAAAAATGGCTGAATAAGCCTCTGAAAATTATGGACTCTTTCTCAGATATTAATCTTTTAAATTAAACTTTTAAAATGATTTTTTATTTACATTTTATTTTTATTTTATTTTATTTTTTTAGTTTTTGCAAGGCAATGGGGTTAAGTGGCTTGCCCAAGGCCACACAGCTAGGTAATTATTAAGTGTTTGAGGTCGGATTTGAACTCAGGTACGCCTGACTCCAGGGCCAGTGCTCTATGCACTGTGCAACCTAGCCACCCCTACATTTTATTTTATGTATTTACATAAAACATACCTAGGATTAAAAAGAAAATCAAATATGCTGACATAAAGATGTAATTTTGACCCCATCCAAGTTAACCTGTTTTCTGAAATACATTCAAGGTCCCACTAGGGGTCCTTAAACTGTAGGTTAGGGGCAGCTAGGTGCAGTGTATAGAACACCACCCTAGAGTCAGGAAGAGCTGAGCTCAATTCTGGCCTCAGACACTTAATAATTACCTAGCTGTGTGACCTCGGCCAAGTCACTTAACTCCATTGCCTTGCAAAAAAAATAAAACCACCACAACAAAAACAACATTCCCTTTCTCCATGCCCTCTGACTCCCTCTTTCTTTCTTCATTCCCTTTCTCCTTATTCCTTACCTATTACTCTATATTCTTTCTCTCATTCCTTTATTTTTCTTTAAGGGCCTCCATGGTCCTGACTTTCAGGGATAAGGAGATACTGTGATCTCTGCACCGAAACTTTCTGCTTATACCAGAGCTGAATTTGTCTTGCTAATATTTGGTATCTTTTGGAGACTGATGTCAGTTTTCCTCTGAATCCACAGTCTGGTTAAATGAAGTACATATAGTTTTCATCATGTTTAATCTTTTACACTAATATTCTTCTTCTTTTTGAAGTTATAAATTAATGAAAAATAAAGAAGTATCTGCTTGCAAAACAAAACTATCTAGACAGGGTGCAGTTTAGTAACAGAATGAATTATTCCTTGGTTTCATTTATAGAGATAAGAAGAAAAAATTTTGTTAGTCAAACATTTATTGAATACCTTTTATGCAGGGGAATCTGGTAGTATTCCTGAATTGATCCTTTTTTTAATGATTTTTTTTTCTAGGAATGACTTGATAAGTGGAACTGATAGGGCAGGCATATACTGAATAGGATATAAGTCAAAAGATTTCAGTAAATAATTCAAAAAGGGGGCAGCTAGGTGGCATAGTGGATAAAAGCACCGGCCCTGGAGTCAGGAGTACCTGGGTTCAAATCCGGTCTCAGATACTTAATAAATTACCTAGCTGTGTGGCCTTGGGCAAGCCACTTAATCCCGTTTGCCTTGCAAAAAAAAAAAAACAACCCTAAAAAAAATAATTAAAAAAGAAAAGAAAGGACCATATAATATTTCTCAAGAAGAGAGAACTTGGGACAATGATATTTATCTACAGATATTTGAAAGGCTATCAAGATGAAAAGAGTCTAGTTCTTGTTTTCCTGGACTTAGAGGTTAGATCTTTGAAAAACAGCTGCAAGTTGTAAAAGAGGTACTAGGTTTGCTGTCATAAGAAAAGACCAAGAATAAGAGCTTTCTAAAAATAGAGTGGGCTGCCAGACAAGATAGGGAGTTCTCTTTCTCTCAACATGTCAAGACTATTTGTTCCCTTGGCATCTACAAGGTCAGGTATATTGTAGAGAGAAGTTTTGGTCAGGGATTGGTTGGACCCGAAAGCCTCTGAGTTTCCATTTCTGAGATTATGCGAATTAAGCTAAGTATTTTCTCTTTGAGACAGTTAGGAGTCACAGTCATATTTCTGTTTTCAGGAATATTTTATTTTGGTATGCTGAACATTTGTGTTTCATGTTTCTTTTTGTGTGATTATATCTGCTGCTCTCAGCTGTTGAACAGTATCTGAGAATAAATGGAAAATGTATCACAATCCTTATTAGGGAAAGGCAGTTCCTTTATTTCATTCAGTCACTTAATCACAGGTAAACACTGCAATAACAGTGGCATATGCTTGCATATCAAGTGTAATAAGCACTGAAATTGGATTTTGGATCTCTGAAAAATCTTGAGTACAATTTGGAAGTGACACAGCTTCCCTAAAAAAATTCTGATTTTTCTCTGAATATGGACTCAGTATTAGAATGAAATGTTTTTGTGTAATAGAGCTCCTCTCCTACTACTTGTAGCTATATTGCTTTCTCTCCTCACAACCATTTTTGTTTGGGTAAGAATTTGGGGGGTAGAGGTGAAAAGGAGGCAGAGTATATAAATGAAGAGATTAAGTTTATAGGGGAGGAAGTTTAAGGATTAAGTTTAAATGAGGAAGGTGAGGTGAAATCAAAGAATTGTTTCTCTCCATGATTTAAATCTTCATATTTACTGTTTACCAGGTTAAACTTTTCATAGTGATTTTGGTCAGAAAACAAATTCATAAATATAAAACCACCCCAGGCAGATTTTGTAATTTCAATGACTCTTGAAATGTAGGCCAAAATATTTATAGCAGTACTCTTAGGGGAGGCAAAGAACTAGATAGAATAGATAGCCATCATTTGTGGAAGGGCTAAACAAATTGATACATATGTATACTGGAAATAGTAAACAAGCTTAACATGGGAAGACATATATGACCTGATACAAAGTGAAGTAGGCAAAACCAGGAAATCATATACAATGACTACAACAATGCTTTTGATATCAGTGGAAAGAACAATAAATTAAAACAAATAAAAAAGAAATTTACATTATAATTTTCTTATATATCTCAAAAGGAATAACAAGTTGTGCATAGAAGATTTATGTTTTCATGTACATTTTTTGTACTGTTTTATGGAAATGCTTATTTTATTCCAAAAATTAAATATGTGTATATATTATATATATATGAGAGAATTGAAATGAGAAATGAGAAAAAAAAACCATGAGTGCTTCAATTTATAGTAACCAAACTTGATCCCAAAGAAGAGTTATAGTATGAGACCTTCTTTCACATCTTTGAGAAATGGAAGAACATGGATATAGATTATTGCTTATAATATAAGTTAACTGGAATTGACCAGTTGGGCATCACTCCTCTCCCCTCTCTTTCTCTCTCTTCCCCTCCCCTTCTCTGTCCTCCCCTCCCCTCCCTTCCCCTCCCCTCTTTTCCCCTTCCCTCCCCTCCCTTTCATGGGTATGGGTTACTGCTTATAAGTTAACTGGAAATGACCAGCTAGGCATCACTCCTCTCCCCTCCCCTCCTCCCCCTCTTCTCCCTCCTCTCCTCCCCTCTTTTCTTTTCCTTTCCTCTCCTTTCCCTTCCTTCTGTCCACATAGCTTGTCATATCCTTACCTGCCAGTTCTCTGCCCAAAGGAATGCAGATTTTGATTGCTGGAACCTCACAAGATATCTTGGGGTTTATTGGCCAAGTTTCTTCCTTAAAGATCATGCCTTAAACCCAATTTACTCTGGGTCTCATTGATTGGCCGACTGTAATTCCAGTTCTAACTCCACTTGGGAACTGTTTGGGCCCCAACTGACTGAGTGAATGTAAATAACAATTGTTTCTGTTTTGTCCAGAAACCAGAAGGGTCTTCCCCTCCCAGGTTGATTTTTTTTTTTTTTGGATTAGGTTAAGGAGATCCACCATTGCCTTATTTCTTTCCTGAATGGGCATTGCCTCAGTTTAACTGAGACCTGTAAAAACCTTAGTTTAAAAAGACCAAGGTCTCCCAATCCATCCAGGACCATATCTCGAGTCATATTAATTCATATTTGGCCACTGGACTCAGATGGCAAGTTGAGGAGAAAGTGAGGCTGGAGCCTTTACACAACCCTCCCTTATTTAAATCAACTCATTTGCATGTCATAGCATCATATCCCTGATGCCATGGTCCTCTTCAAATACGAAGGACAAATAACAGGTTTTTTGGTATATAGTTTAGTTTCACAGAAATTTTTTTAAAATCTTTATCTTTCATTATATGTGGGGGGGGTAGATAAATACAATGAAAAATGTAGATGATATAAAAACAAAATATATTGACAAAATTATTATTTTGAAAAAGTTTTATAAGTTAGATATTGGTGTAGGAATCTTATTGTCAACTTGCCAATAATAGTCTTATGGGATTTCTCGATTGCATTTCTCTCAGGCAAAAAAATAATTTAGGGCTGGATTAAGATTTCAAAACAAAGTTAAACAAAAGAAAACATGAATCCCATAACAAACAATTTTTTTTAAAGTACACTTTGTGAAGTTCAGACTCTGTGGTATTTCCATTGTTAAAATATCTATATTTCCCTCACATTATTATCATCAACAAATTTGTGTTCTTGACCAGATTCTCATTTTTGATGTGTGCTAGAAGAGAATTCATCTCATTGAAAGAAGAAACTTTAGTTCAGTGGAAAAATAAATGCATCTTAATTCATATATAGTTCCCCAGAAATTTTCATACATATGTTTTTTTTATGAAAAGTTTAAATTCAAAATAAATATTTCTTATAAAAGAATGGTATCTGGAGAAGGTTAAGAAATGAGAATCTTTTGGTTACCTCCTCACCCATTTCTTTCTGCTCTTTCCCCATCTCTCCACCTACCCTTTTACTTTAATCTCTATCCTCTATGTTAATTGATTCTTATGGAAATATAATTTTGTTGGGGGGGTTGCAAGGCATTGAGGTTAAGTGACTTGTCTAAGGTCACAAAGCTATATAATTATTAAGCATCTGAGGCTGGTTTGAATTCAGGTCCTCCTGACTCCAGGGCCAGTCCTCTATCTACTGCACCACCTAGCTGCCCTGGAAATATAATTTATTTAGCACCAGATTTCCTGAGTTTTATAGGATAGAATAAGTCCTTTTGTGAGAAAGTTGGTATTGAGACCACCAGACATTTTTTTGGTCTTAAAGTTATTTGGATGTCAAAGGACCAGAAAGATGAATATGAACTTAATTTGACTGATACAGAAAATTATCAGAACAACTGGGTTTTTTCCACTTAGTTATCATATAGCATTCTATGTTCTAGATTAAGCTTCCTGTCAACACTGGGCACCTAATCCAAACAAGCCTTTGCCCTGGACTTACCTTTAGTTCTATTAACTAAGAAGAACTTAAGTAAGTCTTTTTCAGTTAAATTTCAAGTTGCTATAGTCAATTCAGAGGGGAAAAAAACTGTTTTGAAATATAAAACTCTAAAAAAAAAACCCCACTTCTTGGGAATAGTTTGTTGTATGAGAATGATCATCAGACATGGAAACAGGATCATATGTTCAAGTCTCTGAACTACCGCTGACTAGTTCTTTGACCTTAGGCAGATCATTGATCAATATTGAAACTTAGTTTCCCCCTTTGGAAAACTTGGGAAGTTAGATTGACTTATTCTGCCCCAATTTTAACATTGACTGATCAATGGTATTAGTGGATCTTCTTTCTATATCTTTTAAATAAACTATTTCCTTCATTCAATGATTTTTACACTGTTTTCGTTTATGGCAAAATATTGTTTATTGTGAAGAATCTGCACAATGCATATTTAAGTTGGCAACACTATAGGAATAGATGGAAATTTTAAAGTGCCCAGTTTCTTTTCCGTAGAAAATGTCATTTTTGTTCATTGCGAATGTTTTGATGTTAGTGCACATATGTAATAGGAAAGTTTTATTTATTTATTCGAGAAACATTCTACTTATATACTATATGTATATATATATATATATATACCTGTTAAGCAAAATTTATATTAAAATAAATTGCTTACAAATTTTCTTTCATCTGCAATTTTATAACATCTAAAACTTACAGCACAGTCTAATGAAACTCATAGGATCATAGATTTAGAACTTTATTTAGGGGCTTTATTAAGTTCACTCCCTTTTACAGATCAGGAAATTGTGATCCAGAAAAGTGAGGTGATTGGCACAAGGTGACCTGGCTAGTAAGTGTCTGAGACTATTAAATATCTGAGGTGGAATACCAATTCATGTGTGACTCCCCAAGTCCAGTGCAGTACCACAGACATGTTTCCTCAGTGCCTACTGCCTTAGATGTTATAATATAAATTAGAAGAACCAGCATTGATTTCTGTTTTAAACCTCCCTTGAAAGCATGATGATAATAAATCCAGATTGGTTTTACATGGTGCTTTATATTTGACTGACTTGGAGCTGGGGTGATTGCTGACAATGCTTCTGAGGAAGCATGTGTGTGGTAGAGCACCAGACTTGGGAGTCAATGTGTTGAAACTGATGCACAATGAACAAAAGAATGAACCTGCCTGTAGCTTAGCTATTATATACTTCCAAGAGTTAATCCATATAATCCTGTTGACCTAACCGGTAAGAAATCAGGCTTAATGATTTTAATTTCAGGAAAGTCAAATTCTGCACTTATGGTTTACTCAGGAAACCGCCAAAAGCTATTGTGCTTTTTCCCTTTTGTCAAAGTTTTGGCTGTATCATGTAGAGCTGAAATTATGAGTTTTCATGGTATAGCTTCTTTTTTAACTAACATATCAACCTACTTTTGCATTTCAGGCTGCCAGGAATTGTTTAGTGAATGAGTCAGGAGTTGTGAAAGTGTCTGACTTTGGAATGGCAAGGTAGGAATGAGTTTATATGAATGTTTTTTATGCATTTTCTCTAAATAAAATTTGGTATGGGAACATCTTTTAACTTGGAAATACAAAATGCATTTAGCTGTGGTATTTAGTAGCAAGAACACTGGCATATGAATCAATTGAGTTAAAATGTAAAACATTTTACAAAACTTAATATTTAAATGCTATCATTTTTTAATTAACTAATTAATTTGTTTGTTTTGGTTTTTGCAAGGCAATGGGGTTAAGTAGCTTGCCCAAGCCCACACAGCTCGGTAATTATTAAGTGTCCAAGGCCAGATTTGAACTCAGGTACTCCTGATGCCAGGGCCAGTAGTCTATCCATTGCACCACCTAGCCGCCCCATAAATGCTATTATTATGATAATGTGATTATTTATTTCATTTGAAATCAGAAGAACTCTGTTCTTGTCCTTTTTCTGCTGCATTGTTAACTGTGGGTTTTTGGGAAAGCTACTTAGCCTCAGTTTCCTCATCTCAAAGACTTTTTTATGGCATTGTTATCAGGATCAGATAAGATCATCTATATAAAGTAAGAGAAACAGACAGACAGAGTGAGTCCTATAACTTCAGTGAATGGTAAAATCAAGTGAAAGCTTTTAAAGGATTGGGGGAAAAGTGAATATGTCTGTAGGCAAAAGGTCAGTAAATAAGAAAAGACTGGAGATGAGCAAGACCGGGAGAAGAGTGAATAAACTGGCAAACTCATGGAGAAGAAAGTGTTGAAATGGGACGGAGTCAAAGATTCTTAAAGAGGAACTGGTCTTAGGAAGAAGGATCACCTCTTCATCAAAGACTAGATCAAAGGAGGAGATTGGAGGATGACATAGAGGATGTGAGGTGGGGAATGTGGAATAGAAGAGAGGAAGGGACTCATAATGGATGATTTCTATTTTTTCATTCAATTGTAAGGTGAGGTCCTCCCCTGATAGAGAAGCAGCCAAAAGAATGAAGATAAGGAGCAACTGCCATAAGCAGTGTGGTGAAGAGTGAAATTTTATCCTTAGGGAAGGATGAAAAGATTCTACTAGTTATTTAGTAGAACTAATAATCCTAAGAAATGTCTTCACAGGATCAAGTGCCTTCCCAGGAGATTAATGATTGTCCTCAGTTACAAATGTCCTTTAACTATGAGTCTACCTCATGGTGCTGTACCACTAGGTGGTAGTATATCTCATTAAATGCTTCATGGTCCCTTTCTCTTCTGAGAGCTCAATATAATGTTATTTAAATTTGTTGTGAGGAATCTACACAATGCTTAAGAGGCTAAGTTTTAAGTGCATCTTCTGAAGGTATATTTTATCTTATCCTAGCAATTTTATTTTATCTTATCCTAGCAATTAGAATCATAGAATCTTATCATTGCTTAGAACAAAATATGTGGTATGAGTTCTTGATATGTTTAAATTTAGATATGTCCTGGATGACCAATATACCAGTTCTTCAGGTGCAAAATTTCCTGTGAAGTGGTGTCCACCAGAAGTTTTTAATTACTGCCGATTTAGCAGCAAGTCAGATGTCTGGTCATTTGGTAAGCATCTTTTTCAAGGATTCTTCAGGATCATTTTATGGAAAAGTTGCTCAAAGGTAACTTGGTGATTTTTGTCAATTTCCAGGTGTATTAATGTGGGAAATATTCACAGAGGGTCGAATGCCTTTTGAGAAAAATGCCAACTTTGAGGTGGTAACAATGGTTAGCCGTGGCCACAGGCTTTACCGGCCAAAGCTAGCTTCCAGATATGTTTATGAAATGATGCTGAGTTGTTGGCATGAGGTATGTTTTTCTCTATATATTTTTATTTTAATTCTCTGGAAAGATTTGGTTATGATTGAGTATTTGTGGATAGAAGGGATTCATCATATTCTATTGGTGTACATTTAATAATTTCTAGTAATCTGTTCAAGTAAATTTCAAATATTTACTGTGATCTGCATCTCAGTGGGGAAGGTTAGTTTGGCTGCGACTTATTATAAATAAGTCTTAGAAACTTGTTCAGGGTCACACAGCTATTAAGTATCAAAGGTGGAATTTGAACTCATATCTTTGGGATTCTAAGCCTAGTCACTCTATCCAGGTTGCTATGCTGCCTCTGGAAGAAGTAAACAATTTAGCTCTGATTTAGGGTAACTACAATCCCTACTTAGGTATGCTTGCCATAGGAACTGGGCCACACTTTTAAAAACCATAAGGATGCTCTGGGAGTAATTCATGCCTGAGGGGTATTCTCATTCCTTTTGGGACATCCCTCCATAAGGAAATGGACTTTGTCCAGGAAATAGGGAGTTGGGATTGATTTCCCATGCCTACTGGGTATTTCTTGGGTCTCAGGTGTGATCCCAAACCAGTTGGTCAACATTGTAAATAGCTGGATGAGAAATCTTTCTAGCCTTCAAAATATAGATTAGATCTCAGCATTGAAGAGCATCTGCCAATAAATATTTGGGAATTGCCTACCTGATAACTGTGCTAAGCAGGATGGATTGGAGGAGGGAAATTTGATAGGTTGCCTGGAGGGAGTCATTTGTAGATGAATGATGTGATAAAAGTAGTATTTTGAAATTATTAGTCTGACTGTCATATGTAAATGAATTTTTTAATCCACGACGAAGGATGCAGGCAGGAAGTTAGTTAAGAAACTGTTGGAATAACCCAAGCATTTTGGAGATAGTGAGGGATGCACTATTAACATTGTTACACAAATTCAACAAAGATAAATTATTTTTAAACATATTTAAGTATCAAATACTATTTTTGTTTTTTGGACACAGAAACCAGAGGGAAGACCTTCATTTGAAGAGTTGCTGCGCACAATAGATGAACTAGCAGAATGTGAAGACACTTTTGGAAGATAAATGGTGCTATAACTACCAGTTCCCTAATGCCAGAGCACAAGGAAAAATGGTGCCTTGTGCAGAATATTTATTTTGCACATAGATAAACAATTTATTTGGCTTATTCCAGAAACACACCAGGCCTTTAACTGAGGAGCATCCACACCAAAAGTGTGACTTATTCTCCAGCTATGATAACAACCTTACAGATAGTAACTACAAACTACAAAAAGACAGCTCTTCAAAGATTCACACTTTCAAGGGGAAGAATTGTCAGTTGGAAGAAGCCAGTGGTGCCAATGGAGGTTAAGATTCAGACAGGATTAGAAATGGTGACATCATGCAGAGGAATGCCCTAGCATCTTCTCATCTCATTGTTTTCTCAGGCCTGGAGCTCACAGCCTCATCTTGAAAACAGGCATTAAAAGAAGAAAGAGCCCAAATCATCTAAGTCACCATTGTTGGAATCATTTTCAATATTATTAAGCATTCTTCAATACTTAGGTGATGTTGTATGGCTACAAGTGATATAGTAACCTATTCTTCAAATAATTAATATTCAAAATAATTCAAATAATCAAATAATTGTGTATCATCTGAATGAAATGGAGCGACATGTAGTAGTCATGAATAGACAGCAACATAGTGTTATTGAAGAATTGCATAGAGTATTTTCAGAGACCAGTCACATAGTAAGAAAGAGGAATGGATAATCTTTATACTCCACTGGCTTCTCTTCAGTGTCAAGAGATCTAGATGTCTACAGAAAATTGGGTGAGACTCTATGAGAAAATTCAGTAGGAGGATATGTATCTGAGTTGGATAGGACCAGGAGGCATTCTTGGGTTTCATGGTCCAAGGGATTGTCCACATGGATAAGATTACAGGTCCATTGAAGTATTATGTGTTATCACAATCCAAATAATTTACATTCTGTACATATTGTAAATATATACATATATATATAAAGTTATATATTTATAAGAAATGAGTTCTCTTTTTGATTTAAAAGTAAAAGAATTTCTTTTTCCAGTTTCAGCGCTTTCACTTCTTTTCCCTGTCTCCAAGATTCACTATTTTTCCCCTCCAGTGGAAGTAGCATTATTAATATCATACACTGTTTCCTTCATTTCCATTATAGAAATAGGCATTCTGAGGGATGCAAAGAGATTTAAGTGTCCCTGCACTGAAGACCCTTTTTCTCTGCCATTCCTCACCCTTTTATCTATATCTTTTTTCCCTTTACTTCTAAATTCTTACTGTCCTTTACACTTTCTATTTCTGTTTCTTTATTCCACATTCTTAAATCCCCTGCAATCCACTTTCCAACCTCACCCTTCTACTGAGTCTGTTTTCCTCAAAGACTGCCAATGATCTCTTTATTGCTATGTCTGATAATCTTTTCTCACCTTGCTATTTCACAGCTTTGTTAACTGTCTATGTTTACCTGAAACTAGTCCTCCTCTCAGCTCCTCCAGGATACTATTTTCCTTGATTTCTCTGATATGGATCTCTCCTATGTTTTTTTTCCTACCTAGATGCCTCTGCCTTCTCATTCTCTTTTGCTTATTTCACATCAATGTTTTACTCCTGAAGCACAATTACAACCTCGGTTTTGTTTTTTTTTTTGTGCTGGATCCTATTCTCTCTCCTCTAATATTCTCCCCTTTGCTTATCTCATATACTCCCTTGAATTCAATTATCAATTTCAGACAATTGATAATACTGTCTCTGTCTTTGTCTCTCCCCATCTCTTTCTTTCTCTCTCTGTTTCTCACACACACACACATACACATTCACACATACATCTAGTAATTTCTGTATAGCACTCCCCCACTCCAGTCTCTCTCTTGAGCTTCAAATTTTCCCTAATGAAATGTTTGTCTTCTCCCATTAGAATATAAGCTCCATGAGGACAGGGCATTCTTTTTTGCTTGCGTTTGTATCCTTAGCATTTAGTATAGTGCTTGGTATATAGTAAGTGCACAGTGATTATTTTCTTCCTTTTTGTTGTTGATTTTTTTATAGTCCCACATCACTAACTGCCTGCTGGGTGTCTCCACATGACTCATCATTCTCCCAGTCCATAATAACACCTAATGGTGGTTTTCCCAAAAGAGTCAGACAGACCAGTAGGGATAAAATAATAGACCTCTATTAAGGTGTGTTTTAACTCAACCATCTAGTACTTATAAAGTGCCAACTCTGGGGCAGGTCTTGTGTTAACTGCTTGAAATATAAAGGAAAAAATGAAATGGTCCCTGCTTTTAAGCAACTTACATGTAATCAGTGGAAGACTCAATGTCTAATATGAGACATCAAGGATTGAGGGCACGAAAAAGATTAGAGCAGTCAACAATACAATCAAGGAGGCTGTATCACAATGGCTCAAATACACTACTTTTCTAGCCTTATTTTTACATCAATCTTATTTATTATTATTTATTACCAATCTTATTATCTTATTTTCTGAATCTGACATGCCATGTCCATCCTCATTTTTGCCTTTCATAGTCCTTTGCTTCCTTAAGTCCAGGTACTCAGTGCAGGTACCACTTATTCTATTGAGCTTTCCCCAACCCCAGCTAGAGTATTTTGTCTAGATCTTAAGTCTCTACCTTGTATCATTTTTTTTTTGTACGTGTCATACCCATCTAGTAAATTGAAATCTGGGATAAAGGTGTGGTCTCCATTGGAATTAACTTTTCTCATTCAACCTGTGTACTAGTGATTAGCAGCATTCATTTGGTAATTGAAGGAAGAGGAAAGTCTGTATTAGGACATTCTATAGCTGTGCTCTTGTCTCCCCACCAAAATCATGAGCTCTTCCCAGAATTGGGGTGAGGGTGTTGTTTTCTCATTTATTTAATTTTTCTTTTTACCCATAAGCCAACTGAGAAAAAAGGATGATACTAGGTAACATTAACTAAATGTTTAAAGACCCTTGGGTGACTATGCTAAAAGATGAGGAAATGTACTTAAAAGCAATTCCATTGAAATATTAGGCAGGAAATAAAAGACTTCATGAATTTTAAAATGTAAAGATAATTGTTCAAGAAAGAAATTTCTTTCATTAACATCTAGAATTGATTATTCCTGCATCCAGGAAATTTCATTTTTTTTTTGTTTCTTTGCTTGGATGAGAACACTTTAAAGAAAATAGAACATAAGGCAATCTTTAAACTGAACATAGCTAATATTACCTTTTCTTCCACATCCCTTCTATTTAACTTTGAGGGAGTTTTTATTAACACAGGAAATATTTCTAAATAAAATGTCATTTTATTTGAGAGCAGTCCTGGTTAATTTCTCAATGGAATTGCCCTTAAATACACCTTATCATATTTTGTTTTTCTACATTTTCACTCAGTGGTCTTTAAATATTTAGCTAACACTTAGTATTATCTCCCCCCCCCCCTTAGTTTACTTAGTGAGGACCAAGGCTAAAATAACAAAATGGAAAAATTTACACAGAATACTAATGAGGAAGTGACTGGAAAGCAAAGAAATAGGCATGGCAGTAACAGGGATGGTAGGTACAAGCCTGTTGTCCATATTTATATTATATCCTTAAAGTATTCCCCTCATGTTGGTATTATGGTTCTTTCAAGTAGAGTAAATGGAAATTTCTTCATATTCTCACACTTGCTAGAAATCGATCTCTATATAGAACCTTAAAATCTTTAATTGAAAAGGACCTTAGAGGATCAATGATTTGAACACTGTTACTTTGTAGATGAGTAAATGGAAACCCAAAGAGAGAAAGAGATTTACTCAGGATTACACTATGTATTTTCATCAGAATCAGGACTAGAACCAGGCTTTATAAATTGTGGTCTAGTGTTCTTTTTATTATTAGTTCTATTATCCTTCAGCTATCAACAGGGTTCTTTAAGTATTAGTCTGAAAAGAAAGGAAGAAATTGGAAGAAAGAAAAGCAGATTGGTTAATGAAAAGAACTCTTATCTCAGAGTAAAAAAACTGGATTCTACTTCTAGTTCCACTTTAGGCAAGTTTCAATGGGCTGCAGTTTTTTATAAAATGAGAAGAATAGACCAGATCAGGGGGTGTTCAACAAAATGGCTGCAACACTTCCAAGTACTACCCAAATCAGATTAAAATATAATTGGGAAATATTTAACAAAACAAATAAAAATACAATAAAACATAGCATTTTATTTTTTATTAAATATTTTATTTATTTTGAGTTTTATAATTTTTCATCCAATCTTACTTCCCTCCCCCCACCTCCTCACAGAAAGCAATTTGTCAGTCTTTACTTTGTTTCCATGTTGTACATTGATCCAAATTGAGTGTGATGAGAGAGAAATCATATCCTTAAGGAAGAAACAAAAAGTATAAGAGATAACAAGATCAGACAATAAGATATCTGTCTTTTTTCCCCTAAATTAAAGGGAATAGTCCTTGACCTTTGTTCAAACTCCATGGTTCTTTATCTGGATACAGATGGTATTCTCCATCACAGACAGCCCCAAATTGTCCCTGATTGTTGCACTGATGGAGAGCAAGTCCATCAAGGTTGATCATCACCCCCATGTTGCTGTTAGGGTGTACAGTGTTTTTCTGGTTCTAGCATTATATTTTAATCCAAAAAGCAGCTTATAGGGATCCTCATGTATGTGGATTATGGGTCCCTGTTTCTGTTTGAGTTTGGAATCATTCAACCAGATTGTCCTTAAGGTGTGTTTCATCTCCAAAATGTGATTCATTGAGAGATGTGTATTGTGTAGATTAGGGGAAAGCTGAGAAAATAGATCAAAGTGACCTCAAACTGTAAGACAAGTTCATCAGAATTTTCCTTTAGATTCAGGTCTTTAGGGTTTATAGAACCCAACTCTGACTTAGTTTCATTACTCACTGGGTTTTTTTTTTCTTAAACTAATACTTCCCCATTTCATCCTACATTTAGAAACTGTGATGTTATGGAAAGAGCACTGGAATGGATTCCAGGAGAACTGTTACTGCTACTCTTTGTGTGACCTTGGGCAAGTCACTTTAGCTCTGTGTTCAGTTTCTTCATCTTTCATAAAAAGGGAATTGATCTCTGATGTCCTTTCCAGCTCTATTATTCTAATGCTCTATGGAGTCCCATTGGATAGTGGGGAGCTATTAGTGGTCATTGGAGAACTGAGTATACCATCCTAGAGATAAATTCTCTAAAGTGTTTTTTGTTGCCCATGAGAATATCATCCCTGTGCTTCACACACATTTGCTATTTGAGGTTTTTACAGCAGGAAGATAGGTGGGGTTAGGTTTTGCCTGTGACAAACTACTTGAGTGAACTATATTTTCAGTTTAAAGGAGGATGTGTATATATAGTTCTGTGGCTCAGATATAGTCAAATGATTGAAGGCTGTTTTATGTGCATCAACCAGAAAGCTCAATCTACAATGATTCTTTCTACTTGTAAGTAAGAAATGTTGCCATTTGTTTTCAATAACATATATTCCCCGATGTATTGGCATGGAGATTTGTCTCAAATGATTGACCAGTTACATGTTAAGGATAACTTGTGTATATGTGTGTTGTGTGTATTGTCAGCTAGACTGAGCTGGCCTCTAACCTGTTGTCGGCCAGAGTCAACCAGAGACGTGAGTGGCAAAAATCAAACTTCTCATTTCAAATTGAGGGAAATTGCTTACAAGCAAGGTGGAGAGGTAGACTCATGTGCCAAGGTCCTTCTCCTGGTGAGGGAATCTGAGGCAGTGTGGGGAGATCTTAATACTGATCCAAATGGCTATGCAGTGCATTGCATCCTTGGCAATGAAGGGTAAAAGCGGTGATGAGAGAAGTTTGATTCATTACAGGACTTCGTGACTAGTACATAGTACTACAGGTGTTTGTTCAAACTCAGAACATCTGGTGCTGGTCAAAGCAATACAGTAATTATATAAAACAATTCTGGGATTTTGTTGTGACTGAGATCATCCAGAGGGTGAGCACAGAGGATTATTATGATGCCAAACTCAGGACACAGTTCTCTTGTTGAAACTTAATTCTGGAAATCAGATACTCCTAATAATATCTTGACAGTGTTTATATACATAAACACATGTGTGTACTATGTAATTTTAAAAATCATTTGAAGGTTTTGCCTCTCCATAATTTTAAGGTATTTACTGTTAAGAACTTCAAGGAAAACCACTGGAGCATCCCAAGGTCTGAATGTGAACTACAAAAATGTAATTGTCCAGAAAAAATATTTATTTTTGGAACCACATTTAGTAGAAAGAGGCCTGGCAGTCAAGAAGCTGATTCTAATTCTGCCTCTTTTGGAGTGTGACCCAGCAAACTTTCTGCACTTTTCCCTAGTGTAGAATGGAACGCACGTACCCAAATGAAGTATATACTCATTGCCTACATCTTAAAGATGGTATGAGAAGACTGATGTTGCAACAGATTGAAGGCAAAAGGAGAAGGGGATGGCAGAGGATGAGGTAGAGAGTGTTGTGGAAGCAAAAAACATGAACCTGGACAGACTTTGAAAGATAGCGCAGGACAGAAGGGCCTTTATTTACTGATATATTGGCATGGAGATTGCCTCAAGTAGTTGACCAGTGACATGTTAAGGATAACTTGTGTGTATCATCAGCTACACTGAACTGGCCTCTAACCTGTTTTTGGCCAGTCAAACAGAGCAGATTAGAGACATGAATGGCAGAAATCAAACTCCTCATTTCAAATTGAGGGAAATGGCTTACAAGGTGGAGAGGTAGACACTTGTGGCAGGATAGTTCTCCTGGTGAGGGTACCTGAGGCAGTGTGAGGCTTAATACTGATCCAAATGGCCTTGCAGTATATTGTATCCTTGGCAATGAAGGATAACAGCAATGATAAAACTGAATAAACCACACAAGGTGGTATTATTATTATTTAATATTTTTTCCAAGTGCACATTTGTGTATTTTCATTTGCAACATTGATGTGGTCTCTATGATCAGAATACTTCAAGTATGTTTAAGAAATTCATTGTTTAAAATTTTCAACTTTTATTTCACCAAGTCTACAGGGACATAGTTAATAAAAAATCAAAGGCTACCTGACAAGGATAGGCCATACGGTCATAAAATCCTAGTTGAAAGAGATGGAAGGAATCTAAGAAGTTGAACCCCTTCATTTTTGCATGTGAAGAAACTTGTTGTTCAGTCCTTTCAGTTACATCTGACTCTTCATGGTCATATTTGGGGCTTTTCTTGGCAAAGACACTGGAATAATTTGTCATTTCCTTCACCGGCTCATTTTCATGAGGAAACAGGCAAAACAGGTCACCCAGCTGATAAGTACCTGAGGTGAGGCCATATTTGAATTCAGAAAGATGAGTCTTGCTGATTCCAGGCCTGGCCCTCTATTCACTATGTCAGCTAATTGTTCTGAGAAAGTTTAGGGCTACGGAAGTTGTGACATAGGGTCATTGGCATAGAGCTGGAAGGGAATAAAGAGCTCAAAGGTCAACTACTCCAACCCCCCTCATTTTAGAGATGAGCAAACTGAATTTCAGAGAGGTCAAATGATTTTCTCAAGATCAAGTTGATAGTAAGGTCAGCAACAATTTAAATCCATAACCTCAGACTCAAAAACCAGTGCTGCTGCTATCCTCATTCTCTTTGTGCATTTTTACTGCTTTATGACATCATGAAAATTTTTATCTCACTTAAAAGATATAGGCTTGAATTATGGCTCTGCTGTTTAATACCTTTGTGACTTTGGGGGGGGGGGAGGAGACTTTTGGACTTCTGTTTCCTCTTTTGTAAAATAAATGGATTGAACTTTTGGAATCCTTGGCTTCTATCATAGTTTCAGCTCAAATGGGACCTTTTTTCCTCATCAGCTTAGCTGATAGTCCTTCTTTCCCTCAAACTATATTGCATGATTATAAAATTTTATAATATGCTCTCTCTCTCTCTCTCTCTCACACACACACACACACACACACACACACACACACGAGCAACTGTGAAGTAGTAGATAGAAAACTGGTTTCAGAGCTAGGAAGTTGTTACTGTTGTCATCCAGTCATGACCAATTCTTCATGACCCCTTGGACCATAAAATACTAGACCCTTCTTCACTATCTCTCAAAAACTGTCCAAGTTCATGTTTCTTGCTTCTGTAACACTCTCTAACTCATCCTCTATGGTCCCCTTCTCCTTTTGCCTTTAATCTGTTCCAACATCAGGCTCTTTTCCAGTAAGTCCCATCTTCTCATGTGGCCAAAGTATTTAAGGCTTCAGCTTCAGTATTTGACCATCCAATAAAAAGCCTGAATTAATTTATTAAATTATTGATTAATTTGATGTCTTCCTTTCCAAGGGACTCTCAAAAGACTTTCCCAGCATCACAATTCAAAAGTCTCAATTCTGCGTTGCCCAGTTTTTCCTTATAGCCCAACTCTCACTGCCATTCATTGCTATTGGAAAAACCATAGCTTTGACTACATCTATCTCTGTCAGCCAGGTGATATCCCTGCTTTTTAGTATGCTATCCAGATTTGCTATAGCTTTACTTCCAAGGAGCAAGTTTTCACTTGTCACCTTTGACACATACTGACTATGTGACCCTAGACCAATTTGTAGAATCTCTTCTTGGTCTAGGTTACTGTCTGAGAAGATAAGTTGTAGATAAAGTGTTGACCAGCAATGGTAGATTGAGTTTTCTTATTCCTTTGCTCAATTACATAGGTCTAGTCCTTAACACCACCTCTCCTTATATAATATAAGCTCCCTTAGGCCAAGGAGGTTGATTTTTTCTTTCAATTCTCAGAACCTAACAGTTTGCTTGTCATGTGGTAGACACTTTTAATAAAAGCTTGTATGATTGATATGAGATTGAAGATTCTTTTCAGCTCTAATCCTATGATCATCCTGTGACCTTGAATGAGACAGTAAATTAATATAATTAATAATAATATTAATATATATATAATAGCAAGAGAGCAGCATGGATAGTGTGTTGTTGGACTCGGGAGTCAGGAAGTCATCAATTCAAATCTGGCACCAAACATTTACTAACTCTGTGACCCTGGACAAAGCACTTATAATCTGTTTGCCTCACTTTCTTTATCTGTAAAATGGGGATAATGATAACACCTACCTTCCAGGTATGTTGAAGGATAAAATTTGAAAAGCTCTTTGTAAACCTAAAAGTGATAAATAATGCTAGCTATTATTATAACATAATAACAAATGAATTGAAAAATCTTTTGCTTGTCAGAGATATATTTGTAAGTAAATTTTTTTTATTCTGTCCATAATAGACAATGATCACCCACTAAAACCTCTAATTTTTTGATGATATGATTAGTATAAGAAAAAAGGGTTTTACTTCTGCTTGGGTTATATTTAGGTTTGTTCCTGTAACAGAGCCAAGAAATATTACAGAGATAGCCACAACATAATGTATTTCTCAACACAGGTGCTGAGTATTTTAAAAAATATTTTAAAGACACCCTGTCAAACTAAGAGAAATATTGATCCCTGACAGGGAGGCTATGGTTTTGAAAGGATTAGGGAACAGTCTATAGGGTATGATTTTAAAGATACTACAACTAGGCCCTATTAGCTCCATATAGTTTTTTCCTTTCCTAGAATCACTTTCCTAGGTTGGCCAATTAAGACTAAGTCTCTGTCTCAGAGAAGAATATTTAACTCCGAGGAGATTATTTTCTAACACTCTCATTAGCACTTGAAAAATAAAATGATCAAATTAGTTTTCTTCTTGATACCAGGAGAAATATCCTAGAGGTCAGGAAAGAATGGCAAGGACTGAGAGAGGTGTTGCAAAAACCAACGATCTGGGCTTCCAAAGAGGAAAGATTGTTGAAAGCTTGTGGAGAAGGTGGTTAAAAAGTGTCCGTGTAGAACAATGTATAGAGCTACCTTCATGTTAGGGGATAGAAGGAGTTCTTCCCTTCTCCATGATTCCATTAATTGTCATAGTCAACTTTCACCCAGAAGGTAGTGGCTTCCTTTTCTGATTTTTAGATGCCATATAGTCCAAGTTTTGTTTTATAGATGAAATTAAGTGGCATGCCTAAGATCACACTGGCACTTCTTAGTTGGGATGGAATTAGAACCTGTCTGCTAACTTCATGTTCAGCACTCCTTCCAGGGTACTGCCTCTTGGAACTATGGTGTTAATGTAAAGGGCACTAGCCTAGAAGTCAGAAGTCTAGGGGGCACTATTCCTAACTCTATTCTTAGCTATATGACCTTGGAAAATGACTTTATCTCTAAGCACCCTAATTCCCACATTTCTTCAAGAAGAGTACTTTCCATCTGACAACACTACAGAGTGGAACTTGTGAATAACAGAATTTTATATCTGGAAGGGATGTTTGAGAAAAAAATATTTGCACTAAACATGAGGGAGGGGAATAAATGAAAATAAGCAGAATAGCAGGCAGAACATCTGACTTGCACTGTTTTTTGTAAAAGAAATAAATTGTCCTTCCCCAAATGCAAAGATGATCAGAGTCCTAAGAACTCAGGACTAGCCACAGACAAAAAATTGAGTGTCTCTTTGGAACATAAAGTTCTTTCAGTGATTTCTCACTTCTTTTTAGAGCTTCTTCTAGGTGGCCACAGTCTTTACATAGTTCCCAAGTTCCCCAAGTTTCTTCCCACCTACTTATGGGACCATGAACCACCAGATCTGCTCTATGGTTTAGTAGGTTGCCATATTTTGCTTTATCCACTAAAACTTAATACCTTGTGTTTCATTAACCCATCATCCTACTTTATGCTAGGTGATATTACTTCATATCATATCTGGTCTATTGTTCTGGTCTGTTGGTTGGTCTCCCCGTCATAGGTCTTTCCTCATTCTAGTTCATCCTCTAGCTGTCAAAGTGATCCTGCTAAAGTGCAGGTCTGACCATGTCACATCAAGATCCATAAACTCCATCCCTGCCTCATACTCCCAAGTAAACTCCAATAACTCCTTATCATCTCAAGAATTAAAACCTCTGGTATTCAAAGCCCTTGGAAACCTGTTCTCTTTCTTCTTTCCAGGCTTTTTACATCTTATACCCCTAAACATATTCTTCAATCCAGCAAATGGTCTTGCTGTTTCTTGTCAATACAATCCATCTCTCAAAACTGACTGTTCCACTCTCTCCCTTCTCATCTCTACTTCTAACTTCTCTGGATTCCTTAAAGCCCTACCCAAAATCCCATTTTCTACAAAATACCTTTCCTGATCACCCTTAATTTGAGTGCCTTCCCTCTGTTGATTATTTCCAATTTATCTCCAAAATAGTTTGTATGTAGTTGTTTATATGATGTGTTTGGCAGGGGACTTTTGCTTTCTTTTTTTCCCCTAGTGCTTAGTGTAATGTGTAGTAGGGGCTTAACAAATTTATTGACTGACTGACTGGTGGTTCAAAAGCAGGGGTTGTCCAAAGACTGATTTCAATGGCTCCATGAGCTTGGACAGAGAAAAAAAATAAACTTTTCACTAACCTCTAAATGAAAGTTAGCATTTCCTTTGATAATTTAAAAACATTATTCTGAGAAAGGGTTCATAGACTTTCCCAAAGGGATCCACGGCAAAAGAAAGGTTAAAAGCCCCTGTTCTAAACTTATTACTAAGAGTTTGAATTAGGTGACTAAAGATTATATAATAACTAAAGAATTAAATAATGAAATGAATTCACTAATTTATGTATTATGACCACCTGTAAAATATTATGCTATCATAGAAGTTTTAGAGTTGGAAGGGACCCACATAGCCTTTTAAGGTCAACTCAGTCAGAACTAGGTCCCCTCAAGCATGTCCCCATCAGAATCACTTGTTCTTTGCTAACCATTTCTCCCAAGACCTCCTCTTCGGCCACATTTTTCTTCTTATTCTTTTTAAAAAGTTTTTCTTATCCTAAAAAAAAAAGCTCCAGTATTTAGCACAACATTTTCTCATCTTCATATTTGGTGATTTCTTCAGATCATCATCTCATTCCCTGAAAATTCTCAGCTGTTTTGTATTCACAATAACACAACTCTTCATGCTGAACCTTAGCAGAATTTCTGCTTGTGTTCCATGGTATATTTTTTTTAGGTTTGTTTGTTTTGCAAAGCAATGAGGTTAAGTGGCTTGCCCAAGGGCTGGTGCTCTAGTCACTGTGCCACCTAGCTGCCCCCCCCATGGTATGTTTGAGGATGGTTTTTCCATTAAAGTGCTCTTTCCCCTTTGCCTTTGCTTCATTGTCACACAACTCGATCTCTTCCAGGTCACCATTGAACCAATATAAATATCAGAAAAGATTTCATCTTTCTATGCCCATATAATATAGTGGAATCTGACTATGTTTCCTCTTTGGGTCAATTGAGAGGTCTGGTGATTAATTTGATTATTGCTGAAGTTTCTTTAGGTTAAATTCTTTTTAAATATCCAGGCTTTCATGAAAACCCTAAAATCTCACCTGACCTTAAGTACAAATTAGGTTAAGGACTCATTGGAAACAAAACTATCAGCTAGAAAATCAGAACCACAGGAGAAATTAGTGTAACCATTAGGATATGGGAAACTGAGGGCAGGAGTGGTGAAGCTTCATTCTATTCTATTGCCTTGGGACAAATACAATCTCTCACATTTGCAAATATTGGTAGGAAAACAATTACTCCATCTGGAAATTGCTGCTCTCAGCTCTTGCTGTCCTCTGGTTCCCTCTAGTGTTTACAAAGGCAGAAAGCAGCAGCCTTTGGAGGTAGAATATTAATAGAATTCTGCTGGGATTTGCCTTCTAGAGATGAGAAAAGGATGAAAGGCTCTTTACAAGGCTAGGAAGGCCTTCTGGGGGAAAAAAGTAAATGTTAAGTAAAACAAGATAGTCTGTCTCACCCTTCATCTGCCCAACCTCAGACATAATGTGCAAATCTCTAAGGCTCAGTTAGATTATGGCAAGATATGATGCCCTTTCCCTGCCTTGCTGAGAAATGGAATGTGTTTGTTAGAGGATAAGGAGCAGGGCATGAGGGATTCAGTACAGGCAGAGGCTGATCAGGCTCCCATCTTGTGGCAAGACAATGGGATGGACTGATTAATGTCATGCCAATAGTCACATCTTTCCCTAATGGATTTTCATCTTCCTTGGCAAGGCTATAAAAATACTGCCACAACTCGGGGGTTTTTTTTTTAAATAGAAAGAAATGAATCTTCTGTGAATGTTAAACTGTCAGATTTGACTAATTTTCTCCTTTAATATCCTATGTATAGAAGTAAGCTCTTCTATATTGTGGCAATGACATTGGAAATCTAAAAAGGCAGATTAATTTAGGATATGTTCTTTATCTCAGTGAATCTGGGAGACTTATGTTTTTTAAAAATCCCCACATGCTAGCAAACAAGTGGAAACAAAATGGACATTCATCAAACTGTAGTAAGGAAAGGTAATAGGATTCAGTACTATAGTTTGGTAAGAAATTAATTACAAATATAGAGAATTCAAAAATATCTGTGAATTGGTGCAGATCAAAGAAAGCAGAACTAGGAGAACTATCTTCTTAGGGACTATAATGATATCAAAATCCAGATCATATTCCAGTGTCTAACCTTATTTAGCCAGAGAGCTGATGATGAAACAGTCTTTCCTCCTTCTGGTAAGGGGTGGTATACTACAGGGAGGGAAATATTGTTGAATGGGATATCATTCAAAGCCACCATGTAAGTTTACTTTGTTTAGCTGCTTTTCCTCCCTCATAAAAGAGGACTCTTGGGAAAGAAGAGGAGTGTTCTTGGTAAATAACACTAATTTAAAAGTAAAAAATATCAACAAGACATTTTTAAAATGGATATGGCATAGGGGCGGCTAGGTGGAGCAGTGGATAGAGTCCTGGCCTTGGAGTCAGGAGTACCTGAGTTCAAATCTGGCCTCAGACACTTAATAATTATCTAGCCATGTGGCCTTAGGCAAGCCACTTAACCCCATTGCCTTGCAAAAAAACTAAAAAAAAAAAGTGGATATGGCATAAATCCCAAGAATTAACTTCAGATAAAATGATGCTGCTTTTTGCAGAGCTGACTAGGAAGATGTATACCTTCTCACTCTTGCTCTGCCCTTATCAAATCCTGGTTCCCTCTTTGGAAGGAACCCTTCTCAGCATACAAAGTCCCAGCCTAAACTGTTGGTTCAGTAGCATTTGCTTTTCACTCATGGGTTAGAGGATGTAATTAATAGTAATAATAATAATAATAATAATAATAATAATAATAATAATGTTTATAAAGCACTTACTTTGTGCTAGGCATTGTGCCAAGCCCTTTAGAATTATCTCATTTTACCCATCAACCCCATGGGGTAGGTGCTATTGTCATCATCATTTTACAGATGAGGTGATGAGGCAAACAGAGGTTAAGTGTGACTTGCCCAGAGTCACACAGCTTGTAGGTATTTGAGGTTGGATTTGAACTCAAGTCGAGGGTTCTATTCACTACTCCTCAATTAAGTGTTTTGGTTTCAAAGGTCATACTCCTAGAATAGATGTTGCGGAAAAGTGGAGGTGTCCAGAAAAAGGTGAGCAGTATTGACAAAGGAGCTTTTAATTGATTCTGCTTAATTATATTCAGGATCTTTGTACACGCCACAGGATATGATTTATAGTTGTGCATTGGGATGATTTCAGGAATAATGGTGATGGATTCCCCTGACATGTCTGAATTCCTCTGTCCTTAAGTCTTTTAAATTGTAGAGACCTTTGGCTAAGATCTTTCAATTCTTATATAAGTTATTCAAGATTTATTGTGAGGGAGTGGTAGAGCTTTTCTTTAGAGCTTTTTAATACTGCAGAAAAGGAGAGATAGTGAGCACAATAGAAAGAGTTGACTGAGCAGAAGAGGATCACGATAGAGGTTGTAGTGTGCCCAAGGAAAAACCGCTTACTTACTTCTTCATTTTGCTTAGGTCTAGCCCAGAGCTGATGTCAATCAGGAATTGAAATAGACTTGTCTTGTGTAATTCAACTAATTGTCCTACTTCTCTTGAGTACATTTTGATCTCTCCCCAGTTAGAAAGGAGGTTTATAGGTTTATACCAGGAAGGGTACTTAGAGGTAATCTAGTTTAGATTCTTTGTTTTGCAGATGAAGAAACAGAAGCCCTCAAAAGTCACACTCCAGTCCAGCATTTGCCCACTGTTTTTAGCTTTTTTTTTTTGATAGGATTAATCTTGTCTCATCTTTAACACATTCTCCAGACATTTTTACATTACCTCTAAATTATATAACTAAATTGATTACATTACTACTAAATTACATTACATTACCACTAAATTATGTAACGTAACTATTTGTTAGAAACTAATTCCTCTTATTACCTGGAGTTTAGTCTTCTTATTTCAGATAATAGATTTTTTTTTTTTATTAAAGGGAGTTTAAAGGAAGACATGAACTTCTAAATCACCTTTGAGGTGGTTTACCATAAATGTTTTTGTCTGGAAGAACATGATTCTTGAATTGTGCTACTCTGCCTGGTTAAAGGTCATGATCAACCTTACTTTCTGTGGTCATCCCAAAGCTGATGTTAGTCTATACAATTAATTGTCCAAGAAGAGAATAAAGGAATGTATGAAGATGATTATTCAACATACTTCTTGAGTGCCTGCATTGCCTGAGGCTTTACGTTCACAACTGTTGAGGATAAATTTACAAAGTACAATTCCTGTTAATCAGTCAATCACCCAGCATTTATTTAGGCACCTACCTATGTCAGACTCTATGCTGGAAGAACCTGTGGTTAGTGGGGGAACTTGCTTATGAGAAAGATTAAATAATAATATGAGTTTTAAGACCATGCACTGTCTTAAATGAAATGAATGTAGGTTCAAATCTCTCATTATAACTTATTTGAACCTCAATTTTCTCATTTATAAATATTTTTTAAAGCTGGTTTGTGATTTCATTTAGAGAGGGAAATCCTGGTGAGGAAATTGTCTCCAATATGTCAGATCACACTGGGACACCTTTTCTGAAACATAGGTTGAGAGTTGTATAGGGCTCTAAGAAGTTAAATGATTTGTCCAGGGTGAGAAGAATAATTGGTATGTCTCAGAGACAGAAATGAGCAAAAGTCTTCTTTAAAATTTAAAAAATATATATTTTTATTCTGAATTTAATGAGCATCAAAAGGGAGAAAATATTTCCATATACAAAGTGGAACTAAAAGCAGAATCTGTAACACTTTAAATCTAGTACATGTAGCTGCACTATATCATATAAAAAGTATATGATATACTTTATAATACAAAATGTATATAAAATCTATTTTTGATATAAAAATATATATAATAGGGGCAGCTAGGTGGCACAGTGAATAGAGCACCAGCCCTGAAGTCAGGAGTACCTGAGTTCAAATCTGACCTCACAGTTAATAATTACCTAGCTGTGTGACCTTGGGCAAATCACTTAATCTCATTGCCTTGCAAAAGCCTAAAAACAAAGTATATAATAAATACAGAACATTACTTTCAAAACTGTTTTGTTAATCTGTATTTCCCATCAAATTTCCTTCTGCTCCCTCCCATACCTTTTTTTAAAAAATGCTTCACGGATTTATTTTTGTTTTTCTTTTTTGGCAACAATATTTTTGGTTCCTGCACTCCTATCCCCACAAATATATCTGGGGGCTCTGTAAAGTGAGTAAGGCTTTAAATAAGAGAATATACAGGAAATTTTAATGCCCTATATAAATGTAGAACAGCATTGCATAAACACTTTCATTTTACAGAGGAAGAGTTTAGAAATAACTGCTGATTGATTAGTTGAGTTGTCACACGCATTATTCTAGATTCATTGCATGTGAATTGTGATTCCCTTGGGGTCTCCTAGAATTCCCTTCTGAGAAAGAGAGCCCCAAACTACTTCTGCCAGTTGATTTCAACAAGTATTTATTAAACACCTGGTAGATGCTGCTGAGAATATATTTACCTTCTGTCAGGTTAAACTACATATGCATATTGAAGTAAATACAAAAGATATACAAGGTAACTTGGGGGGGAGGGGCATAAACAATTGGGGAGAATTAGCAAAGGCCTCTTGAGTAAGAGGTGGATGAGAATAGGTAAAAGGACTCATTGGGATGGATTTAGAAAAAGAAAGATGCTTGAGATGAGTTTAGAAGGAAGTTGCGGGTACTAGGAGACAAAAATAAGGAATAAGCATATTAACACCATGAACTTTACCTAGTACAGTTTGCACTGAACATTTGACAGGAAATTTTCATTTGCAGATTACCTAGGGAAAAAAATTGGAGAACCCCAAATGACTTTTCACTTGGCAAGGAGGAGAGGATTTGTGGAGATAGGTTATCATCTCTACCATGAGGCATGGTCTTGTGGTTTCTGTAACTGATAGTTCTGAGATTAAAGTAGGAATCTGAATGCTTTTCTGAGATCAAGAGGAGGAACCATGTACCTTCTTTGGGAAACCAAGCCAGTTTAGATATCACCAATAGTCTGGAGGAAATGTTAGCACTAAAGGATGAAAGGCAATATATTTAGGGTGATAAGAAAATGGGTAGTAGTCCCAGGAAGAGGAGGACTAGAATTCTAGCTTTCCATCCCAAGAAAAATCCTTGCATATTCTATCAGCTATGGGGAGCCATTGTGAAGGACTGGCTAGTTATAGGTAGAAAACAGCAGCTAAGTCATCTCCCCTAACTGAAAATCTGAGTGGGAGGTCCAGTCATATTTTCCATGCCATGCCATGTCTATATTGTGTCTTCCATCTTCAAGTTAAGTGGTGTGTATGTGTGTGTGTGCACGCATGTGTGCACATGTGTGTGTGTATGTGTTCAGACAAGGGCTTTGGTCTATTTTTTGCATAAAATCAGCACTGGTATAATAAACTGCCTATATATCTTCACACGTCTGAAAGAAATTTTCACACAGGATGGACCTTCATGCTCAGAACAAGGGCACTCTCTTCCTCTTTGGACTATAAAAAACTTCTAATCTATAATCACCCCTTCCCCCCATTTTCTTCTTGCTTCTATCCAGCCTTTCTTTACCTGCCTCTTATATATACCTTCTGAAGTTTCCATTACCACTGACAATAAATCAATCAATAGGTATTTTATTAAAGACTTGCTACCTGCTAGGCTCAGGGGATGGAAAAGAAATTGGCCTTACTCTCAGGGATATTACAGTCTATTGCTCTCTTCTGACCCCTTCTTTTCTTGTGAGAGTTTAAAAACAGCTTATTTCCACTAGCCATCTTTGTCTCCTACTCCACTAACACCTCCTGATCACATCACCTTTCCGTGGCTCACCCATTTTAAAATTCCTTGCCAAGACTTTGATTGTGATCAACAGTGAGATACAACTCAGGATTCTTCTCTCTACCGTCCCAAGTACATATCTTACATCTGTCCCTGAACAGTTATTTTGTAAGCCTAGGTAAATTATCTTTCTCAAATTTTCCAATGTCTCTGCTCCAATCTCTAAGCAACTTTCAAATTATGCCCTGCTTCTTCAATCTTGCATGTTTGAGGATATTAAAACATTTTAAGAGGCATCTTGGGGACAGCTAGGTGATACAGTGAATAGAATGCTGGGCCTGGAGTCAGGAAGATTCATCTATTTAAGTTTAAATCTGACTTAAAACACATTTTAGCTGTATGCCCTGGGCAGGTCACTTAACTCTGTTTACCTCAGTTTTCTCATCTGTAAAATAAACTGGAGAAAGAAATGGCAAGCCATTTCAGTATCTTTGCTAAAAAAAAACCCTCAAAAGGATCATAAAGAGTCAGAGGTAACTGAAAAGGACTGAGAAACCATAACAGTAAAAAAAAGAGAGAGGCAGGGTGGTGTAACTATGTCCTTAGAGTCAGAAAGACTCTTCTACATACCAGTCTTGTGATGAGTCTGGGCAAGCTATTTCATTGCTCAAAGCTTTAGGCAACTCTAAAACAATAACCTCCCCAATAGTTGTGGATCTGGCACATAGGAGGTACTTAATAAATGTATATTGTTTAATTGATTGATTGGCAGAGAAATGGGTACGTCCCATCTTGAAGAAGAAAAAAATAAAAATAATTCCTTCCTAATCTAGCTTCCTTAAACACCCAACCCAGGTACCACACCTCTGGTGACTTCTTAATTTTTCACCTCATCTCCACCTCTCCAAGTTAACATTCTCTCCCTCTTGAAATGAATATACTTTTAATTTACTTCCTTGTAGCAAAGAAGACCTGGGTTCCAAACCTACTTTAGACACTTTAGTTGTGTGACTTCACATCCATAGAGTGTTTCCCATTCATAAAATGGGAATAATACTAGGGTCTATTATACAATCTTTGACAAAACTGGCACAAAATGTAACAAGTCCTCAAAGAGATGGGAATAGCAAATCATCTTGTTTCTTGGTTTGTGGGTCAAGAAACAACAGTTAGAACTGAACATAAAACAACTGATTGGTTTAAGATAAAAAAAGAAGTACAATAGCACTGAATATTATCACTTTAACTTTTATGCAGAGTACATCATATGAAATGCCAGGTTAGAGGAATCAAAACCAGAATTAAGGTTGGCAGGAGAAAACATTAACAATCTCAGATTTGCAGACTATACCACTCAGTGGCAGAAAGTGTAAAAGAATTAAGATGTCTCTTAATGAGGATGAAAAAGGAAAATATAAAAGCTGGCTTAAATCTTAATATCATAAAAATTAAGATCTTGTCAGATGGTCCCATCACTTCCTGGCAAATAGAGGGACAAAAATGGAGGCAGGAGTTCCTTACACTTTTTTTATTCTTGGATTTAAAGATCACTTGGAAGGAAAGTTAAGGCAAATCAGAACAGCATACTAAAAAGTAGAGTTTATTGCCTTGTTTCCAAAGATAAGCTGTGGCTTTTCAGTAGTCATGTATGACTGTGAGAATTGTACCATAAAGAAAACAGCAACTAAGAATCAGTGATTTCAAATTATGGTCTTGGATAAGACTTTTGAGAGTCTGTTGGATGGCAAGGAGATCAAATCAGTCAATACTTAAAGAAACAAGCTCTTCATTGTAAGGTCAAATATTGAAGCTGAAACTTAAATACTTTGGACACATAATGAAAGACAAGACTCATTGGAAAAGACTGTTGTTGAGAAAGATAGAAGGTTAAAAGAAAAGGAAATAACCAAGGATGAGATGGATAGATAAGTGTCATGGAAGTGTCAATGAACATGAGCTTGGACAGATTTTTAGGAGACAGTAGAAGATAAAAGGGTCTGCCTTGTTATGATTCATGAGGTCACAAAGTATCAGACAAAATTGAATGACTAAAAAACAACACCTTATAGCCATTGTGAGGATCCTTTGACATATATAATGTACATGACAAATCCCAAAGTATTATATAATACTAGCTATTATTATTATTATTATTGCTTAGTGAGCTATTTTTTTCCCTTTCTTCTCCATCCTAGATTAATAATCTTCTTAAGGGCAGGTACTAATTCATTTTTATCTTTATATACTTGAAATCCTAGCAGAATGGCCCACATAATAGGTGCTTCTAAATATGTATTGCATTGATGTTCCTGCCTTAGTTCCTCTTCAATGTCCACACGAGTTGAAGATGCTTTGCTATTTAAGACCTATTTGTAAGTCCTCTAAATTTACTATTTTTTTACCTGACCTTGGAGAATGGTACCTGCTCTGGAACTTAAACCTTAGTGAGTCCTTTAAATATTCTTTGATAAATCTTTACTCAAGTGATAATCATAGATGTGCCTCAAGAATTAAGATTATAATAATAATAATAACAATAGGGCTACATGCTTAACAATCCTGGGAGGTAGTTGCTATTATTATTATCCTCATTTTACAAGTGAGATTAAGTGACTTGCCCAGGGTCACATAGCTAGTAAGTGTCTAAGACTAGATTTGAACTTAGGTTAAAGGTTGCGATTGGGGCAGTGGAAAGTTGGAACCCAGAGTCAAGAAGACTCACCTTCCTGAGTAAACTAGTAAAGTGACTGAGGTGGGATTTGAATGCAAGTCTTCCTAATTCCAATTTTAGGGCCCAAGATGCGGCCTTGTTGCATCTGTTCTAGTATTAGAACTGGTTAATTAGATAAAACAGAATGTAATGGGAATTCACTATTAGCAAGTTGATTGGTTGGTTGATCCTTAGTTCTCAAAGAAGACCAAAGTGACATCACTATGTGTCCAACTGTGGCTGATCGAACTAAAAGGAGTTTGGAATACTCTACCACAGGATTAAGACAAATAGTCCATGTGAACACCTGAGGTGTATTATCCAAACTGGTGCATCTTGCATTTTCTTTGAGCTACTTCCTCTCTACTCATAGACCTCAACATCTTCTCTGATGAAGGTTTGTCATGCTGGGCAGTCTGATGCCAGTGTCTACCATATTTCAGGTTAAAGGAAATGTATAAACCAACTGAGGGGGATGAGACTCTTGAGAAGGGAAACCACATTAACCAAGGTGTCATACAATCTAATTTTCCTAGCTTAGGCCCTAGTTTCTCAGGGTGGTTGTCTCCTACACTTACCACAAATGACATAGTGTATAAACCTTGTCATTTTTTGTACATATATCATTTAAAGATATACTTCTTAGACATAATTATTGTCATTTCCCTAAGGAGTTCTTTCTCTATTGAAATCAATTTTAATTCATCTAATATCTGGTTTTTTCTTTTTTAACAGCTGAAAATGTTTTGTCTTTCAGATAATACTATCCAGTCAATTTTCTGTTGCTGTTGCTCAGTTCAGAAGAGGTAAATCAACTTTAAGTTGTATACTTTTCACAAAATTTATTAGATGCACAAATTGCTATCATTTATTAATATCATCTGATCACCCAAATAGCACAAGACAGTCTACTAGCTTAGTTTCTTTCTTCCCTTTATTTAAAAACTATTTCTTTTTTTTTATAATATCCACATATAAAATTTAATGGAAATCATTTGTTTTTCTACTAACCTTGTACATATTTAGTATATTTCTACAGCTACCCTGAATTGGATATTGATTTCAGATATTTTTATTCATCAACATCAGGCAAAGGAGAACACAAATGAACCTGAACAATGATGGACATTCAAATGAAGACTACATTTGGTACCCAAAGCAATTATCCTATGTGTCTGCTCATAAGAACAGAGTGAGTAGGTAACCATTTATTTTAAGGAGAATATTAGTGAAAGAATTTGTTTTTCATATTTCCCACTAAAGTAAAGGGGGGGAAGGAAACTTGTTTAAAGTAATCTATTATGCTTTTATTCAGAATTTGAAAATTGGGATTTTGAAGAGATCAAGGATATCATATCTACTAAGATTTTTTGCTCAATATTAGATTTTGTTTCAATGGTGAGAAAAAAAGTGGCCACCCAAATATGGTGAGTCCAAATACAAGTAGTGAAAGTTGTTAACTGGTTTCATTTTCTAGGAGATGAAAACTGAGAAAATTCCCATAAATCAGAGCAAGATTTGGGAGACACCTTTTTTTTGAAACTTTTTACTTAAAATAACCAGTGTGGTATTGGCAGAGAATTCAATTTCATCAACTGTCACCATGTTCAAATAATATGTGATATGGAAGGGGATAGAGATAGGAATGTGTGTTGGACATGTGATGGCACTGGTAGAGATCTCCTGGGTAAGGAAACTCCTTCTCTCAAAAATCTTAGCCATCCTCTTATATGACTTCTGCTCATGTTTTTCTGGATGATAGCACCATAGACCTAGAGACCCATGGATCTTGGAGGTCAAACTTATAAAGAATGCTATAAAGTAATAACCATCACTTTAGTTATTGCCCTGCAAGGGTTAAAATGTTGGACTTGGAGTCAGAAAGACATGAGGTCAAATTGTACCTGTTGATGCTCTATGTGATTCTTGGCAAGTCACTTTGAAATGTCTCCAGGTCCTGAAAAAAATCCTTGGGCGCAATGGATATAAAACCTATGATTGGCGGAAGGAATCTCTATAACAGGAGTTCCCTACTCTGACAAAATCAAAGATCAAGTGATAAAGTATACACAAATATCATTCTCTTGATTTTTATTTCTACAGTCCAGTAGGGGATGCATTCAGCCATCCAAAAGAAAACCGCTGCCACCCCTCCCACAAGAAGAAGATCATGAGGAGAAGATCCGAGTTATGGCTCTCTATGACTTCCTTCCCTGGGAACCGTGTAATTTAGCATTAAAGAGAGCAGAAGAGTACCTCATATTAGAGAAGTACAATCCTCACTGGTGGAAAGCAAGAGACCTAATGGGGTAAGACAAACAGCTTGTTTCCAGTCAATCTATTCTTTTATTCTCTAAAAAACCATGATACAGAGAGAAGACCCAGTCTCTCACGTATTCTTCCCTCTGATTATCAGGGAAGACTCCAGTCTATGAAGACCAACTAATTTTACACAGCAACTAAAAACAGTTGACCTTTCTTGGTGTATATCTTTTAAATCCAAACTGGATTGGCCATCTTCTGAGAAATTTGTTTAATACTTACCATCTCCCTCATCTCCTGAAAGTCTTTGAATGAGGATGTATTTGAGCAATGAAGTCATGCCATATTCTGCCTATGGGTGTACTTGGGAGAAGATTTATTCCCATAACTCTCCAGGCAGCTTCCTAGAAATCAAAGTCTTCGGGTTCCAGGGAGAATATGGTTGAATGTCTGAAAGGAAAGCCATACTGATGGCTAATCTATTGAAAGACAGATTTGGATTAACTCTGTTGTTGCCTCTCAAAGCTGCTGAAACGTCATGGCACCTTTTTTTACCATATGTTGCTATATTGTCACCAGATATCACATACTGGTGCTTTTCCTGGCATTGCTGGAACATTGAGGTTCATTGCTGATATGGGAGGAAAAATCATATTCAAGGGCCAAGGACTACCACAGCATCTAGACCAGCATCAAAAGTCTAGTTTCAAATTAGGCTGTGGAGTGATAAAGGCAAGTGAAGAGCATGTCTTGACACAACATATCTTTCACTATAATAAACAACAAGGTTGGTGTGGTCTTCTTTGAGGTAAAATTTGTACTCAGGTCTTCCTGATTCCAAGTATATCACTCCATTTACTTTGTCAACTAGGTTTCTCAATTTTTAAAAAAAATTTAAATATTATATTTATTTGTTTTTCCAACTCCATGCAATAGTAGTTTTCAGAAATCATTTTGTTGGCAAAGTTTTGAATTTTACATTTTTCTTCTTCCCTCCCTTTCCTCCCCCCTCTCCCTGACAGAAAGCAATCTAATATAGGCTCTACCTATATAATTATGCTAAATATAAATTCATATTAATAATATTGTGAAAGAAGAATCAAACTCAAATGAAAAGCAAAATTAGAGGGAAAATGACATAATACATAAGATAACTTTTCAAAATTGAAAATAGTAAGCTTTGGTCTTCATTCAAACTCTTCTCTGGATTCTTCCTTCTCTGCATATGGAGGGTATTTTCCTTCATAAGTCTTTTAGAATTATCCTTGATTATTGTACTGCTGAAATGAACAAGTTCATCATAGTTGATCATCATCCCAAGTTGTTATTAATGTATACAATGTTCTTGATTGTTAATATGTACATTGTTCTTGTTCCACTCATTTACCTCAGCATCAGTTCTGGCAAGTCTTCCCAGGCTTTTCTGAAGTCCCTACCCTCATGATTTCTTTATCTTTTTTTTTTTAGGGTTTTTTTTTTGCAAGGCAAATGGGGGTTAAGTGGCTTGCCCAAGGCCACACGGCTAGGTAATTATTAAGTGTCTGAGACCAGATTTGAACCCAGGTACTCCTGACTCCAAGGCCGGTGCTTTATCCACTACGCCACCTAGCCTCCCCCCTCATGATTTCTTATAGAGCAATAGTGTTCCATCACATTCATATACCACCATTTGTTTAGCCAGTTTCCTATTGATGGGCTTTCCTTCAATTTCCAATTCTTTCCTACTACAAAAAAAAAGAACTGTGTGAATATTTTTGTACATGTGGGATTTTTACCCTTTTTCTTGATCTCTTCAGTAGTTCTTCTCTAGGGCTCTCAAATCTTATAGCAATATATGTCAACATTATATATGTGTGTATGTATGTGTATACATACATGTATAGCTAAGAAAAAATAAAATATACAATTATTATTGCTATTAAAAGCTTGGGGTAATGTCTAGACCCAAGATAAATGTCATGACAAGGTAAAGAGCACAATTGTCAAATGCCATATAAATATGAGAAATAGCATGGTAGGAGTAAAAGTACACTGATTTAGAATCAGAATCTAGGTTTGAATCACAATCCAGGTACTTAATACCTATGTGACCTGAGACAAGATATTTTTGGAAGTTTGATTGGTATGGTATTAAATAAGTAGTTTAATTTAGGTAGAATTATCATTTTTATTATATTATCTTGACCTATCCATGAACAACTGATATTTGCCCAGTTATTTAGATCTTATTTCATTTGTGTAAAAAGGTGTTTTATAGTTGTTTTCATAGTTTCTGATTCTGCTTTGGCAGGTAGTCTGCAAGTATTTTATGTTGTCTGAAGTTATTTTAAATAGGAGTTCTTTTTTTAACTCTTGCTGCTGTATCATGTTAGTAATATATAGAAATGTATATATAATATATAGAAGTGTAAGTTCCCAATTGAAAAGTTATTTTAATAGATTTAATATATATCTATATAGATTTATGTGGGTTTATTTTATATCCCATGAGTTTGCTAAAATTGCTCATTGTTTCCAGTATTTAGATTATTTTTTTAGGGTTCTCTAAGTATGGCATCATATCATTTGCAAATAGCAAGAGTTTTGTTTCTTCCTTCTCAATTTTAATTACTTCAATTTCTTTTTTGCCTCTTATTGCTAAAGCTAAAATTTCCAATACAAAATTAAATAGTAGTGGTGATTAATAACATCCTTCTTTTACCCCTGATCTTATTGGTAATGTTTCTAGCTTATCCCCATTGCATATAATGCTTGTTGATGGTTTCAGATAGATATTGCTTATCATTTTAAGGAACAATACATTTATTCTTACCCTCTCTAATGTTTTTAGTAAGAGTGGGTGTTGAATTTTGTAAAAGGCTTTTTCAGCATCTATTGAGAGAGTCATATGATTTTTGTTAGGTTTGTTATTGATAAAGTTAATTATGCTGATAGTTTTCCTAATATTGAAGCAATCTATAAATCCTGCTAGGTCATGGTGTATTATCCTAGTGAAAATTTGTTATAATTGCTTTGCTAAAATTTTATTTAAGATTTTTGCATCTATATTAATTAGAGAAATTGGTCTATAATTTTCTTTATCTGTTTTGACTTTTCCTGGTTTGGGTATCAGCATCATATTGGTGTCATAGAAGGAATTATGCAGAGTTCTGTCTTCACCTATTTTTCCAAATACTTTATATAGAATTGGAACCAATTGTTTCCTGAATGTTTGATAGAATTCACTTGTGAATCCATCTGGCCCTGGAGATTTTTTCTTAGGGAGTTTATTGATGATTTGTTGATTTCTTTTTCTGAGATAGGATTATTTAGATATTTAATTTCCTCTTCTTTTAACCTGGGAAATTTATATTTTTGTAAATATTCATTCTTTTCACTTAAATTATCAAATTTATTGGCATGCAGTTGGGCAAAATCATTCTGAATTATTACTTTAATTTCCTCTTCATTAGTGGTGAATTCACCTTTATTTCATTTTTGATACTAGTAATCTGGTTTTCTTCTTTCTTTTTTTAATCAAATTAACCAAAGGTTTATCTATTTTATTGGTTTTTTTCATAAAATTAACTCTTGGTTTTATTTATTAGCTCAATAGTTTTTTTTACTTTTGATTTTATTTTCTCCTTTAATTTTTAGAATTTCCAATTTGGTATTTAATTGGGGATTTTTAACTTGTGCTTTCTCTAACTTTTTTAGTTGCCTGCTCAGTTCATTGATTTCCTCTTTCTCTATTTTATTCATGTAAAAATTTAGAGATATACTATATCCCCTAATAACTGCTTCGGCTGTATCCCATAAGTTTTGGCATGCTGTCTCATTATTTTCATTGTCTTGGATGAAATCATTAATTCTTTCTAGGATTTGTTGGTTGATCCACTCATTCTTTAAAATGAGGTTATTTAGTTTCCAATTAATTTTAGGTCTATCTGAGACAAGATATTTTATCTCTCAGAGATTTCTTATCTGTAATGGGAAAGAATTTGATGAGATAATCTCTAAGGGTCTCTTCCTATTCTAAAGTATTGATTATTTTGTTAACAAGGTTATAATTATTTTATTAATTATTATAAATGCATATTTACATTACCTTTTGATGTTTTTTGTTTTAGGAAAGAAGGAATAGTCCCTAGTAACTATGTGACGGAATACAGGCTAACCAACCTAGAAATATATGAGTAAGTGTTCTCTCAAAATAAGGTTTGTAATCTATTCATAAAACCTGAAAAAAGTTCAGTAGTTAAAAGTTTTAAGTATAAGAATTGTTTGGGACTTTTGTTTTTGAAAAAGGAAGTACCACCTTGAACAATTTTAGTAATCAAGACAATTTTTTTTATCAAAGAAATCTTTCTCAAAACTAATTTAGAGATGTGATTTCCAGGGTTTATTTTTTTTAATATGGGTATTTTGCGGTGACCCCTTTTTTGCTGTCAAAGAGAGAGGGTTTTTAAAAACCAAAACCTCATATTAATTTATCATTAACCCTAGTATTGAAATTTACCATAAAAATGGAACCCAAGTCTTTGCAAATTTTAAGAGGCCAAATAAATGCCAATTATTATTGTCTACTCTTTTAAAGTATTGAAATAATGAATAGGATAAAGAAAACATTAGGCAAAGTACATTAAAAAAATGGAATGTGAAACAATTCAGTTAATGGTAAATGGGACAAAATTTAATCTCCAGCAGAAAGTGTATTATTTAGATAAAGCCAAACTAAGACTTATTTCTGTAGCATGGAAGAATTAAACAAATCCATAAATCAGAGTCCATATTATTTACCTGTTCTTAAACATTTTAGAACTTAAAGAAGACTTAGAGATTCTTGATATTTTTTGTGCTTTGTGCCTCTTTGGCAGCCCTGTGAATTCCTTGTCAAAATGATGCCATTAAATCAATATATATACATATATATATATATATATATATATATATTAATAAAAAGAAACCACTTAAGTGAAATATAGTTGTCAAAATATTTTTTAAAAACTAAGTTCACAGATCCCATGTTAAGAATCCAAAACTTCATTTTGCCATGAGGCATATATGTAGAACTTTGGTAGATGGGAGGGATTTAGGACTCTTTCATGAAACTGGCAAGAGCAATATAAATCTGTGAGAGGTTGTGTGGCATTATACATAGAATACTAATAAATAACATGTTAATCACAGTACTATTCAAGAAAATAGCACTGAAAGATCTCAGCACTCTGATCAATATATTGATCAATTATGACTTCAGAAAACAGTTGGTAAAGAACATTATCTGATTCTTATCTGTGAGATTAATGGAATGTAGGTATGGATTGAGACACATATTTTTTGACATGGCCAATGTGTTGATTTGTTTGGTTTTGCTGTACTTCTTTCTTTTAAGTTCTTTGGAGTCATTGGAAAGTGTAAATTTCCAATTGAAAAGTTATTTTAATAGAGAAAGAAATAGAGAGAGGGAGGGAGGGAGAGAGAGAGACTGAGAGAGAGAGAGAGAGAGAGAGAGAGAATTCTGCTAGATGATGCTAGAATTCTGCCTTAGATGATGATGATGCTTGTCCATCATTCTCGAAGAAGATCATGACATCAGGGAGGTGATGCCATGACAAGCACATGGATTGGATTTGAGTGAGGTGGTGCTGTGCTAAGTCACCAGCCTCATTTTCTCCTCCAGAGTCATCTGGGTCCAGTGACCAGATATAAATTAGACCTGAAGGAGAGGTGATCACTGACTTGCCCAGGGTCACACAGCTAATAGACATCTGAGGTCATATTTGAACTCATGTCTTTCCTGACTCCAGGTATAAAATTCTATCTACTGAGCCATCTAGCTTCCAGTGTTAGGAATTCCTGAATTCAAGTTTGGCTTCAGACAGTAGCTAGATGTGTGACTCTGGGAAATCAATCAATCAATCAATCAACATTTAATAGATACCTAGCATGTTCCAGGCATTGTGCTAATCACTTTACTTCTATTTGCCTAAGTTTCATACCCTGTGAAATGGGGATAATAGCAACCAATAAATGAGATAATATTTGCAAAGTGCCTTGCAAACTTCAAAGAGTCTTATAAATATGTGAATTATTGTTATTTCCTTCTCTAGAATTACACTTAGGTCATTAAGCCTGGTAGACTTTAAGCATATATCATTAGCTGTTAGAAAATAGGCATATTATTCGATCCTAACTAACTTAGTCCACTAACTTTGAATTTCATTGCCAGAGAGTAGTCAAGAATAATCATACCATTTTCCATAGGCATCTTTCTGATTTCTTTAAAAAAAATTCTCCTTTTCTTCATGGAAACTAATAATTAGAATCTTCCCAGCACTGAGGGAATCCTATTTTGGTTCTTAAAAAATACAGTATTTCATCAGTGAAGTTATTTCTACCTCTGAAGTGAATCATGGCTACTTCACCTCTAGTTGTAGAAGGCTGAACAAGTTGCTGTGGCTGATCTTTTGATTGTGAATCTTCTGGCACTTAGCTTGGTGGGTTCTCAGACCAGGAATCCTGGGCTGTCCCCAACTCCATACGTGGAGATTTTCCAGTTCAGGAGAACTTCCCAGATATTATGCTCTCCTGTCATCTTTTAGAGCACTGGGCTACCTCCCTGCCCCAGTGAATGCTCAAAGGAGGACTCTAATAGAGAAAAATACTGTAGAATTGCTAAAATTATAAAATTGCTAGATTATGGAGGCTTTGAATGGGAGGCTAGGAAATTTGTATTATTTTTTGAGTAGATAATGGGGAGCCATTGAAGATTTTAAACAAGGAATGAAATTGTTTGACATGGTAATAAGGAAGATTGTTTTCTTTTTTGTTTGTTTGTCTGTACTTAGGGCTCATGATAATTGTTATACCTTACAATATTTTCCTATGGATGCAGTCCAAAAAAGCACAATTTGTTTAGACTTTCATTTGAAGGCTAACATTGTTTTTTAAAGTTTACTTTATTTAGTCTTAGGTTAAATTGGGAAGGGGTGTTATCTCAAAAAGTTTAACAGAGAGCATACAAAGAAAGGTATTCTTAGGCAGCTCTTGGGTGAAAAAGGGAAACCTTGAATTTTTCAACTTAGCTTAGATTAATTTTTCAGTTTAGCTTAGACTAAATATAAGAGAATAATTGTCTAAGATTACAATTTCTTGTACTCTATCATAATATTTAAATTTTTAAATAAGATCCTTGTGTCTCAGAAAGTTGAACTGGAATATATGTAGGAGACAGTTCTGTACTTGTTTGACATTTGTCTGACCTATGTTTATAATAAAGCTAATCAAAAACCTAAGACCAAATGAATGAATGAACTTCTGTTAAGGACACTATTTTAAATACTTAAAGTCATGAAAGATAGCCCTTTAAAAGGAAAAGTGTTTTTTTAATAAAGTATGCATGACATTAGAATGGTAACTGATATTTCATAAAATTATAGGTGGTATCATAAAAACATCACTAGGAATCAGGCAGAAGATCTATTGAGACAAGAGGTAAGTCAACAAATTTGTGTGTGAATCTGCGGGTAGCAAAAAAAAAAAATTCCAAGAATCCATTGTGAGCATTTTTACTCATCAAAAAAAGATCCATCTGTTGCTTCTTTTCTATGATTCTCTTAGTACAACTTCACTTTATATGAGTATTTATGAAAAGTTGCAAGCAAACATGATGCAACATGATGTTTCCATAGAAATAATTTTCAATAAGCTTTACTTCTTTCTTCCCTTCCTCTTTTCCTTCCCTCTCTCCTTCCCTCTCTCCTTCCCTCCCTCCTTCCTTCCTTCCTTCCTTCCTTCCTTTTTTCTCTCTCCATTTATTTATTAAATGCATTACAGAATGCCAGAGTGCCAGTAGTGGTTTCATGTTATTTATTAACTAAAATTTAAACAGCTATAGATGCCAACTGAAGTCTTAATGAAAAGCACTGACTCCTAATTACGTAAAAATCTTGTTTAACTTAAATAACTTTAACTTAGCTATGTTATATTTAAAAATTAAGATAAACTGAGGCACAAAGTTCCAAGCATGTTCAATTTATTGATGAAACTAGTGTTTACCAATAAAAGAGATCTCTCAACTTCTCTATCAGTCAAAAAATGTAACAAAAAGCAAAAACTCACAAGGTAGGGCTTATTAGTCTTATATATTTGGGAAATACAAGAGAACAAAGAACAGGAAGCATCACAGATAGAAAACAATATGACTGGTTACAAAGTCTGAAATGTCAGAGACAATAAACGATATGATTAGTTAGACATTTCAGACTAGCTCCTTTTATCCTGTGGTTGGAAAAAAGTTGATTAATAGAGTCCATCTGCTTGATAGTTAAGCAGAGATAACAGATTTCTTGGTACCCACCTGCCTTCTGTAAGGCTTCTTAGTAAGATTTCTCTTAATTGTGCATGGGAATGCAAGGCTGTTTAGAGATAATGTATTTTTTTTAGGTAAGGTGCTCATGAACTTCTGAACTTAACTCAGAAACAAAGAACTTCAAAGAATTCAAGAAACTGAAAAACAGAATAAATGAAATCAAATATATAAAAATCAAGATTTGATTTTCTCAACTAGCAGAGAATTAGAAATAATAGTCCCATAGGATACTTGAGATAGCCTTAAGTTGGACTCAATTATTAAGTGTACAAAAAATGATACCATGTTCAGCAATTATGGCCAAAGCAAGGTTAAACTTTATAGCTACTAAGAGAAAAACATGTTGATGAAATACTGAACTATCTTGTAGCAAGCAATTGACCTGTCAGGCAAAATATAAATTATTTGCCTAGCTCTTTGCTTATTATCATCCATGAAAGTATGCAAATAGGAAATTCTATTATTAAAGTTTCCACTAAAGTAACTAGAGTAGAGAATTATCATGTAATGGATCCCTAAGGTCCCTCTTACTCAAATTCTATGAAATTATAGCTAAAAAAACCTTCTGATTCCTGGCTCTTGTTCTATCTACTCAGCTCAAGAGTTTCATATTATTGCCCTGTGGGACTTGAAGACAAGTCTCCCAATAGGGGAAGAAACTGTTTAAAAGTCTTAATCTTCAATAGGAAGTCCACATAAAATCTGCTTTATTGTGATTATATCCTTATGAAATGAAAATATTTTAAGATTTCAGAGATTACTAAGAGCAGAAAGAAAAGGGCTGGCAATAGACAAAGGACATTAAAAAGGAGAAACTCCAAAATAATTTTGATAAGGCTATGATGAAAATACTTAGGAAATAGAAGTTAATAATAGCTTCTCTCAACAGCCATTTTAAATCACATTCTAATCACTTAATGAGATCCCTATAATTTGCTAACTACCATCCTTCTGTTCATGACTCAGTTCAAGACATTCCTCTGATCTAATATTTCCTAATCTTTGTTTTAAGAACTATGAACTTGCAGGGGCAGACCAAAATGCAATAAGGAGCATCAGCCTTTCCCTACTATTTACATTTTCTATTCTTGTTTCACCACCTGTAATACTACTGTAAATACTGTATGCATGCTTGCATTCATACACTTGTGTACATATATAAACATATGCACACGCTATCTTTTCTCTCTGCCACCATGATCACATGCTCTACACGCTATTTTTTCAATCATAAAATTTCAGAAAATAAAGTAGAAAATCTACATGATCAAAACACACTAAAGGGGCAGCTAGGTGGCGCAGTGGATAGAGCACCAGCCCTGGAGTCAGGAGTACCTGAGTTCAAATCCAACCTCAGACACTTGGTGATTGCCTAGTTGTGTGGCCTTGGGCAAGCCACTTAACCCTGTTTGCCTTGTAAAAAAACAACTAAAAAAAACACACTAAAGTAATCTTTGCAACCTACCAAAGTGACAGGTTCTAATACCCTGGCTGGGATGATTAGCCTACTCTCTTCTCTGAGTCCTAGAAAGGAAGAGGAGTCAAGGAAGGATCTGCACAATACAAAGAGGCAAAGCAATTCATCTTCTCATTATCCATTTCATTGGATTGCTGTGAAGATAGACTGAGATATGAGAGAACTTGGAAGATTTTTTTTGGGGGGGGAGTACAGATTAAGGTATTATCTTCCTCCTCTTCATCATCATCTCATAATCCTCTAGTGATGCTACATGCCCAAAATGGTTTCAGGTGTTCAATATCAGTTCCTTAGATAGTTCATCCTACCCTATACTCTGTGGCATGCTATTCCCTGAACTTTCAGAGTTCCTGGGGAGAAGATGACTTGTAATTTTAAGAAACCTCCATAAAACCACTTCTATTTTTATTAAAAAGCTGATAGTAACTTTTGAACAAGTAAATGTAACAGATAGTTGCTATACTTGATTTTTAACTGTTTATTTCTTGGAGTCTTCTGATGTAGTGGGCATTGCACTTAAATATTTCAAGCACCTTGTACTGGTGTGGGCAGTTCTTCCATTTATGAAAATTACAACTCTCTGTGGACTAGGTGATTGTTTTCTAGACTTGATGTGACAAAAAGCACAAATGAAATAATCTTTGCAAGGATATTTCTTTCCAAAGTGGTTTGCAAAGCTTCATCTCAGCTGTCTCATTGTGTTTTTCCTCTGTATACTTCAGACTCTCACAGCTCTTCCTTCAGTTCAACTTTTTCTGCCTGTTCTTCTCTGTTAGCCTTGGGGAAACAAGTAACACAGATGTGGGGAGGACAAAGTCATCTTCTCTACTGTGGTAACTGGGAAAGTAAAGAAAGATGAGGGGTGGCTAGGTGGCACAGTGGATAGAGCCTCCTGGAGTCAGGAAGACCTGAGTTCAAATGTGACCTCAGACACGTAATAATTACCTAGCTGTGTGGCCTTGGGCAAGCCACTTAACCTCATTGCCTTGCACAAAAACTAAAATTAAAAAAAAAAAAAGATGAGGAGACAATATGTCAGAGGATAAGGAAAGGTGGAGGGGAAAAGACCTAGATCAGGGATCCTCCCACGCTATTAGTTTCTTTGTTTGCTGGGCTGTTATTCTTTATAGCAAAGGACTCAATACCTGCAGTTTAAGGACAACAAATACTTTAGAAACATTGTTAGAATCTAGGCAGTGTTAACTCAACCCACAGGCTAATTTTACTACTTTATTTGATACTTGCTGCTTTCATGTTTTAAATGCTCCTGGAGGGAGCAGTTTATGACCAAAGAAGAGATAGAGAACATTATTTTACAAACTGGATAATTTTGATTACATAAAATTAAAAGGCTTTACCTTGGATCTCTCTTCTCAGAGGAAAGGGTGTCGGTCTTACAATTGCTGAGGAGAGAGATAAGAGATTGGCAGCTAAGCAGAGCAGTGGCTAAATGATTGTAAATCATGAGAGAATTTGTAGGTTTTCAATCAAATTAAGATTTTAAATTCAGTTTTTAAAATGATTATGCTGCAAATACGTAAATTACACCAAAAAATAAGAATCTTAAACAGCTCATTTTTATAAAGCAATATTGAACAAGCCATAATGCTTTTCTCTTCTTTCCTTGAATTAGAGCACTTTGCGTATGACTGTTGCATAAAATGACGTGGAAGATGTACCTGTATTGGTTTTGCTTAACTTGTTACATGGGAAGTCTCACTGTGATTGGAGGATGGGGAGAGGAATATTGCAAAATGGCTGATGTTAAAACAAAAGATATTAATAAAACTTAAAGAAAAAATTAAAAGGCTTTAACAAAAAGAAAACCACTGCAACCAAGATTAAAAGGAATGTAGTAAGTTGGGAAACAATTTTTACAACTAGTATTTCTGACAAAGGACTCATTTCTAAAATATATAGAGAATTGAGTCAAATTTATAAAAAAAGTCATTTCCCAGTTAATAAATGGTCAAAGGCTATGGAAAGGCAATTCTCAGACAAAGAAATCAAAACTAGGACATCTAAGTGGCACAGGGGGGAGAGTACTGGCCCTGGAGTAAGGAGGATCTGAGTTCAAATCTGAGCTCCAACATTTAATTACCTAGCTGTGTGATCTTGGACAAGTCATTTAACCCCAGTGCCTTCCAAAAAAAAAAAGAAAGAAGTCAAAGCTATCTCTAGTTTTATGAAAAATTGCTCTAAATCAGTATTGATTAGAGAAATGCAAATTGAAGCATCTCTGAGGTACCATCTCATATCTCTCAGATTGGCCAATATGACTAGAAAGGATAATGATCAAGGCTGGAGGGATGTAAGAGAACTGGGACACTAATGCATTATTAGTGGAGTTGTGAACTGACCCAATCTTTTGGAGAGCAGTTTGGCATTATGCCCAAAAGACAAGAAAACTGCATACTCTTTGATCTAGCAATACCTCTAAAGAGTCACTATCCTGAAAAAGATCAAGAAAAAGGGTAAAAATTCCACATGTACAAAAATAGTCATAGCAGCTCTTTTTGTAGTAGCAAAGAATTGGAAATTGAGGAGATGCCCATCAATTGGGGAATGGCCAAACAAATTGTGGTATTTGTATGTGATGGAACACTATCATTCTATAAGGAATCTGGAGGGATGGGACTTTAGACTATCCTGGAAAGACTTGTATGAATTAATGTTGAGTGAAATGAGTAGAACCAGAAGAACATTATACACATTAACAACAGCATGGGGCAATGAACAACCATGATGGACTTGTTCATTTTATTTTATTTTTATTGTTTTAGGTTTTTGCAAGGCAAACGGGGTTTAAGTGGCTTGCCCAAGGCCATACAGCTAGGTAATTATTAAGTGTCTGAGACCGGATTTGAACCCAGGTACTCCTGACTCCAGGGCGGGGCTTTATCCACTGCCACCTAGCAGCCCTGACTTGTTCATTTTAGCAGTACAATAATCAAAGACAATTTTAAGGCACTTGTGTTGGAGAACAGCATCCATATCCAAAAAAGAAACTGTGGGAAATGAAGATCAAAGCTTATTATCTTCAATTTTTAAAAGTTGTCTTGGATATTATGGCACTATGTTCTCTCTAATGTTTTCTTTCTTTTGGATCTGATTCTTCTCTCACAACACATTCAATATAGATCTATGTTTAGCATATATGTTTAGCATTCTTTCCATCAGAGGGAGTGGGGAAGAAAGGGAGGGAGGAAGAAAAATTGTAAAACTCAAAGCCTTGCAAAAAAATTGATTGGTAAAAATTACCATTGTATGTAGTTGGAAAAATAACTAAAAATATTTTAATTTTAAGAAATGCTCCTGGAATAGAAACCAAAAGCCTCAGCAACATTTTGAATGGGCTATGCCTTCAAAGAAATGAGATTGGACTCTGTGGGTGAACATTCTCCCTTTGACACAACTCTCATGACAATTTTGTCAATTTGACTTTATGCTAATTCAAACAAACAAACAAACAAACAATTAAACAAAAACCTCTCTATGCTGAATGAATTGTTTTGCAGTCCAAAGAAGGTGCATTTATTGTCAGAGATTCCAGGCGTTTGGGAGCTTACACCATCTCTGTGTACTCAAGAATTAGAAGGTCAGTAGTTATAAGTCTAGCATGCTTTGGAAAGAACTGCTTTTGATATGTGTTGTTGGTGTCGGGTAAAAACGTACCAAAAAAAAACACTTAGGGAAGCATAATAGAGGAAATAGAGTGCTAGATTGGGAGAAGTGAGAAAATCTGGTTATCAATTCACCTCACTAAGGAACAGATTCTTTATAAAAAAGGACTTTGGACTAGATCAGAGGTTCTTAACCTTCTTTGTGTCAGGGACCCCTGGTAACTTGGTGAAACCCTTTGCAGAATGTTTCTAAATATATTTAAATATAGGGTTATATAAATATAAGTTTCTAAATATAACAGGGTTATAAAGGAAACCAATTTCACAATGATCAGAAATATCAGAAAATATGCTAAAATACAAATTTTTTAAAATATCTTTTGAAAAGCATGTTCATAGACTAAATAATCTCTGAGACTCCAAACTTATTCTGCTTTTGTGGGTATTTCTATATAACAACTTTGTAAGAATTAAAATTAAAATGAAAGTTAACTAAAGGATTAGCATATAATGTAGATAGAGTGATACTGTAGCATTAATTTAAGAATATTTATTGAGCACCTACTACTTGTTAGGGACAAAGACTTTTTTCGTGATCACTCATAAAACTGCAAATTTAAATGACATTTACCAGAGAACTTTTCTTGGAATGGTATAGTGTGATTCATCTGTATTTTAATCCAGACCTAGGATTTCATTGGTGAAAGGCATTCATTTCTAGAGAATTTTGTTTCTTGAGCCTCTTCAACAACAACAACAACAACAATAACAAAAATGTGTTGTAAATCTCTGGGGGTAATTTAACGCACTATTTGTAATATTCTTTTAGATTTATTCATACAATGCCCTAAAATAACATGATAACACATACAGTAACTTTTGTTAAAAAACCATAATGATAACTTTTGCTCAAAAAAGCTCCAAATTTAAATTTATATCACATAATTTCCAATATTAAGTATAAAATTTTGTTGTAACTATGATCATGAAAAACAATATAAAATGATAAAGTAAATATTTATAATATTTTGATCATTGTTTACATTGCTAATGAGATATGATTACAGGTTAACAGAGGGGAATGAGGAAGCTCCTCTGGTACAATGTACAGAAGCAGATGAAGTTATTCATATATGTCTCAGTTTGTGATTAAATGTTGAATTTTTAGGGCAGTTTGAAAACAATTTGATGAAAAGTTGAGAAATTACAAAACATGTTATATTTCATTAAAAACTATCAGAGTTTGAGGGGTTATCCAGCCTCAACCTCAAAAAAATCATTTTGTACATGATTATAATGGTTTTAAATTCCTGTAGATATAAACTTAAAATTCTTCAAACATGCACATGCTTGTCACAGAGGATGAATTTATTGAAACCATAATTGAAAAATTGCTTAAGGCACCATTGAAGAATTTTCCTAATTCATGAACCTCTAAGTGGAAACCACTAGTGCAAGGAACACCCCTATGAGGAAATTCCCTTTACCAGCATAGATCAAAGACTCAGGGGATAGAGCATTGACCTTGAAATTAGAAGGATGGGAACTTGAATTCAGCCTCAGACATTTGACACTTACTAGCTGTGTGACCTTGGGCAATGATTTGCCTGGCATCCGAGGCCATCTCCAGTCATCCTGATTCATATCTGGCCGGTTAACTCAGATGATTCTGGAGGAGAAAGTGAGGCTGGTGACTTAGCACAACACCCCCTCACTCAAATCCAATTCACGTACTTGTCATGGCATCACCTCCTGGATGTAATGGTCATCTTTGAAAATGAAGGAAAAATATTATAATTATTATAGTCTGAGAAAATTGCCTGAGGCACTGAGTTTAATTGATTTACCTATGGTCATACAGTCAATATGTATGAAAAGCAAAACTTGAACCCTTTTTTTTTCCCCTGACTCAGTCGATCTTGACATAGGAGTTTTTAAGGTGATAGTATTATGATGATTGGTGCCATGGTGATTTTATTTATATAACTAACATTTGCTTCTTTGATCACAGAAGAGGTGAGCTACCCATCAAGCATTATCGAATTAAAAGTCATGACTCAGGGCAGTGCTATGTGAGTGAAAGACATCTTTTCTCATCAATACCAGAACTGATTCAGTATCATCAGCACAATGCAGCAGGTAAAAAACAAAAACAAAAACAAAAACAAAAACCTCAGGAACTTCAATCGAAATGATGCAGGACAACCAGACAATTTCCTTATCATTAGATTTAACTCATTTGAATAATAATAAAATTCTATGTTTCAATTTTTTTTATCTTCCATTAGGATAGAAGACTGTGGTCTTACTGTAGGAGAAAAGTGTGGATGGTGGAGCAGACCTTCTGATCTTAATATTCCCAGAAAGTAATTTTCTGATTCCACTTTTTTCTTTCTCTTGGTAACAGTCCATTATTCTGCCTTCCAGAAGGACTCAGGTTTCTAAGTTCTCTGTTCTATTGTCTCTGAATTAAACACACAAATTTCTCTTTTTTTGAGTTTTGAGGGGATTTTTATTTATGCCATTACAAGGCTACATCCCAATTGAAATTTTTTAATTTAATTTTAATTATAAATTAAATTTAAATAAAATTAAAATAACAAACAAAATGGGAAATTTAAATGTCTTAAAATTTTTTTCTCTTATGACCACTGAAGTTAAATGTCTTAAAATTTTTTTCTCTAATGACCACTGAATAAAATACAACCTTCCAAATATCCTCTGTCATTTTGCCTTTTTCTATAACTTTTTTTTTAGGTTTTTTTTTGCAAGCCAAACGGGGTTAAGTGGCTTGCCCAAGGCCACACAGCTAGGTAATTATTAAGTGTCTGAGACCGGATTTGAACCCAGGTACTCCTGACTCCAGGGCTGGTGCTTTATCCACTGCGCCACCTAGCCGCCCCTTTCTATAACTTTTAATGAATTTTGAAAACCCTGGTTCTCAATGAAAATGTAATGGAGGTGGTAGTTGATTTTTCTTAGTTCTAAGTATTCACTAATTTATTCTTGGAATTTTTCTTCTAAGATACCATAACTACACTCCTACCTAGAAATAGATTAAGTTCTCCAGCTTTTAAAGTTGGCAAGGCTGAGGCTTATCAAATCTTTACACACAACAGTTAAGAATAAGAAGCAATTCTTTTCCTCAAGGAGATTTCAGTCTAATGGGTAGTTAAGATATGCACAAATAATTTCAGCATAAAATAGAATTTAACAAGTGTCAGAATAAATAGTTTATGGGAAAAAGGGGATCACCTTTTGGAAGTGGTAGTGATTGGATAGGTATCAAACAGAAATAAGAAAACTGTTGAACTATTTTGAGGAAAAGATATTAGTTTAATTTTAGACATGTTGAAGAGTCAGCAGAATATCTAGTAGATAATAGTTGGTATAAATTTGAAATTATCACCCAGGAGAGAGGTCAAGGATAGAGATACATAGGTTTAGAACTTACATAAAAAAAAAAGGTGTTAGTTAATGTGTTGAGAGGGAATAAGACCACAGAGAAGGGCACAGAGAGAAGTAAAAGAGTTTGAGATCAGAATTTTTTTGGAAGCCCACATTTAGGGGACAGGAAATGAAGAGCCATCAAAGAAAGCTTTCGAGGAAAGAGTAGGAGTAGTCAACAGTATTAAATGCTGCCTAGAGTTCAAGGAAATTAAGAACTGAAAAACAATTATTGAATTTGATATTTAGGTCAAATTAGGTCCACAATAACATTAAAGAGAAAGTTTCCATAGAGCAATTTGTATTTTTCACATGTTCTCATGAAAAGCTATGACTAGGAAAATGTCTATAGGGAAATGACTGATATTCAGTTATAATTAAGGGCAGGATAAGAGTTTAATTTTCTCCTCTAATTTAATAAGTAGATTGGTGATTTAAGAAAATAGCTCTAATATACTCTTTTTTCTTTTTAGGACTCATAACCCGTCTCCGGTATCCAGTTGGCCCCATGGGAAACTGCTTGCCAGCAACAGCTGGTTTCAGCTATGGTAGAGTTTGAAATTCTCTTCTAGTAAAATAGTAGACCTAGCCAAAAAAAAAAAATCCATTCCAAGTGCCCAGTTTACTTAATGTAAATTGTTGTATAGTTGAAAGAATAATAATAATAATAGCTAACTTGAACAGCACGAAAGCTGTATCAGGCACTCTGCTAAGCTCTTTATAATTATTATCTCATTTGATCCTCACAAACAACCCTCACAGGTAAGTGCTTTTATTTTCCTGATTTTACAAATGAGAAAACAGAAGCAAACAGAGATCAACTGATTTGCCCTGGGTCACACAATTAATAAGTATCTAAGTTGAATTTGAACTGAGATCTTCCTGATTTCATATCCAAGACTCTATCCACTCACTGCTCCATCTATCTTTTATTTAAATAGTTACCCTCTCTAGAAACAAAGATTTCTGGGGAAAGGTCACTATCCAAGAGAGTTCAGTCTGCTATATCTACGAAGTATGGGAGATTCTAGATCATCCTTCTTCCTGATTGCCTTTAGGTGAAACTTAGTCATAACCTAAATTTGGGTGGTTTCTAGGAAATGTGACATTCGCAAATTCCAAAAGTTACATTTTGGGAGGAACTTTTATTTCCTTTAAAAAGTGAAATGATGAAAGGAATTATCCCTTCCCCTCAAAAAACAAACTTCTTCCAAACTATAGGTTAGACTTGAACCTCTTACAAAACCATATTCTGGCTAGGAAAATTTTTTTAAGAAAAATATTATTAAGTCATTTAAGTGTTTGCTTTTCTAGCTCACTAGAATCATCTCTCCCTCCCATTAAAGTGGCTATTTGAATGACATTTTTTAGGGTTTCTCTGCTTATGCCTAGAAAAGAAATTGAGTCAAGGATCAAAGGGCAAATGAGAATTCTACAAAGCTAAATAAAAAATACATAAAACACTAGATTGTGAGTGTTCTATAAGTTGAAGCAGCTTAGGAACCCATTCACAGTATTCCTTCTTAACTGTCAAATGCTGAAGTGTATATAACACTGGTGGGTATTGCTGTGAAGGGTAGTGTTGCAAATGAGATTTAACAAGAAGATAAATTGAGGTGCATTTCTCTGATCAAAATAACATTTATTAGAAGTGATGCTTATAGCTGTGAATAAATGAGTCAGTGGATTGCCTCAATTTATGCCAAAGAACCAGAATTGAAATGCAACTGACTTTTATAAGCATAGAACAAAGAAAAGGAGAGGTTAGGTGAGATCATGAGGTTGAGGACAACATGACTGGTTTCATAGCTGAGGCAAGGGAGAGCAACATGATTGGTTGGAAGTTTGGTTATGAGGCGTTAGCAGCAACCCTCTTCTCCCTCCCCCTCTTAATAAGAAGAGCTCATTGAGTCTAACTGCAAGGTCTAGGGATAATGAACAGAAAAATCAGACGTTCTTGACAGATAATTTGGTGATGAAAAGATATCAAATCAGACTCTCTTAGGACACATTCCCCCAAGGTTAGATAAATTCCTTGAGGCAAGAATAGAACAGAGCTTAGCAAGAGAACTGGATTTCTAAACTTAGCCCATTATAGGAAAATTGAATTCAAAACTAAAAGTTCAGAGACAAAGAACCCTGACTTAGACAGACATTTATAGTACAAAAATTCATTCGCTGTCAATTGAATTAATCATAAATGATAGAGCATCAATCTTGATCATTTCAACAGAGCAACTTGTGACTTAAATCTACTTTCTGGATCAAAGGCTGACAAAATTTCAAATCCTCTTGGGTTAGTTTACATATCATTAAATAGATTACACATCACAAATATGTCAGTTCTCTCATTCATCTACAAAAGCACAACTCTCTATGAAAGAGAAATAAAGTTCTTAAAAACTTTCCTTACCTCACCCCATTTGTTTCTACTGTGGGTAAAACTATAAAACTATAAAAAGGTACTACTTTAATGGAAAATTAGAATTTTAGGTTAAATCCCTAAGATTTCAAAAATTCTTTTTAACTTTTAAAAATCTTATCATCTTAATGTAAATACATTTAGTATCCTTCCAACAAAAAAGGCACTTAATAAATTCTTGTTAACTGGTTGATTTTCTCTTTGAAAGTAGAGTCCAGATCAGCCAGGAAGCTTGGGTGGGTGGAAAATGGGGTGAAGGTGAGTGAAGAGAGAAAATAAAAGGGAGAAAAAGACACAGAAGTTAATTATAAGGCTTAGAAAGAGATTGGGAGAGGTTTCTTTTTTTCTTATTGATATATTATTTTACCTTTCCAATTACATTATGAGAGTTTTCCAACATTCATCCATATGCATATTTATAAATTACACAATTTTCTTCCACACTTCCTTCCCACCCCCTTCCCCTCACCAGCAAACAGTCTAGTGAACAGTATTTACACATTAGTAATTTTTTATGTGAGCAGTTGGGATGAAGGAAAGAGGAAGAAAATCATAGGAGAGGAAGAAAAAACATAAGAGAAATTTTTAAAAAGTGAACATGGCAGGCAGCTAGGTGGTGCAGTAGATAGAGCACCAGCCCTGGAGTCAGGAGTACCTGAGTTCAAATCCAGTCTCAGACACTTAATAATTACCTAGCTGTGTGGCCTTGGGCAAGCCACTTAACCCCATTGCCTTGCAAAAAAAAAAAAAACCTAAAAAAAAGTGAACATGGTATGCATTCAGATTCTGAAGCATTTTTTTTTGTTTTGTTGATTTTTTTAAATCTGAATATGGATAGTGTTGTCCTTAATAGATCTCCCAGGGTTCTCCTACTTATCTGAACTGCTGAGAGGAACTGAATCCCTTAAAGTTGATCAACTCACAATGCTGTTAATGTGTACAATGTTCTCTTGGTTCTGCTGCCTTCACTCAGCACCAGTTTGTGTAATTCTTCCCATGCTTCTCTAGATCCAACTAGTCATTTCCCAATTGATGGGTGTCCCCCCTCAATTTCCAATTCTTTGCCACTAGAAAAAGAAAGGTTTCTTAAAGCCCAAAGTAATCTACTTCAATAACATGTCTTGTGTGTGGAGGGGTAAAATCTTCCAGAGAAACCAAATTTAATTTGAATTAATCCATGCTACCACTCATTGGTAGCATGTTTGACAGATCCATGTTTGATAGATCTGATTTAGAAGGAATAGGAAATGTGCCCCTGCAGGGGAAACAATTTTTTTTATTTCTTTTTTTTTTGGAAAAATTTCTTAAAGAAAATCCTTTAAAAAACAAAAAAATACTAAAAAACCTTCAAAGGATTTTTGTAATTATACACAAAAAGAACATTTGATAATTTAATCAAAGGAAACATTAGGAAGGAGTTTCCCCTTGTGTTTATCTTTGTGAACATTAAAATGGAAAGCAGATGAAGTTTAGAATGCCTGAAAAAAAAGCCTTTTTTTCTTGGAAAACATAAGGTTACCCTTTTGAGTGAAAATATTCTAACAAAAATTAGAACTTTGTGGATATTGTTCACTGATTGGGCCATTTCTTAGCTCTTGAATTTCTCATCTGTAAAATGAAGGGGTTAAATTGGATAGTTTCTAAATCTAAAAACCTTTAAAGTTTTGACAGTCTATGATTTTTCTTCCTTTTCCATACTAACATATAGATTTTGTTTTTCCAGAGAAATGGGAGATTGATCAATCTGAGCTGACTTTTATAAAGGAGATTGGAAAAGGTCAGTTTGGTGTGGTCCATTTAGGTAAATGGAGATCACATATCCTAGTTGCTATTAAGGCTATCAATAAAGGAACCATGTCAGAAGATGACTTCATTGAAGAGGCTAAAGTGATGATGTAAGTATATATAACACCAGAGGAAATGTTGAAAGGTATAATCAAGGAAAGAATGTGAGACCTTTGGTAACTGAGAGGATATGACTCATCTTTTAGAGGCAATAGCATCATACTGAGCTAAAAGGGTTAACTTGACCCTAAAGAATGAATAGTTTACTTGACAACTTCAAATAATCATTGCAATGATCAGAATGATTATCCCCTCCATTAGTAGAATATCTTTTTAGTTTTCTCTTCATGAAGAAAATATCCTTGTGAGTTGTTATGGCCAAACTTTGTCCTCAATCAGACTTGCAATGAGTGGTAGCTGGGCCCATATTGGAAGTTTTTCTAGTTTATAAGGACATGGAAGAATTTGAACTTCATTGACTTGAAGAACAGAGTATCACTTCTGTCCTATGAGGAGGCTTCACAAGGAAACTTTAAGAGAAAATGAATGCTTTACTTTCTCTGTCTCTATGTATGTGTGTGCATGTGAATATTTATATTATACATATATATATATATATATATATATATATATATATATATATTAATCCCCCCCCCAAGTTGTGAGAAGGGCATCTCTTAGCTCTTGGTTGTTTCTCTAGGGCACCTGGTTGGTTATTCTCTACCTCTTATCTTCTCAGACTCAATTATAATCATTATTTAAACCAATCTTTAGTTTATAGTTCATGTGGAGAATTCAGCAGGAATAAGAAAAAAAATATGTTGGGGGAAAAAAAAGGAAGGGCAAGGGGAGAGTGAGAGGAGTCAGTAGTTGGAGTTCTTAGGCAAGCAGAAAAAATTTAGGTTTTAGATAAATATCGAGAGAAGATTCTTCAGCTGCATCAAGGGGAATTTAATTTCTAGGAATAGCCTTTTGGCTACCATAACACTCTAGTGACTTATATTGAGTTTGCTATCTAATCAGATCTCTAAATCTTTTTTAGAATAACTTCTGTTTAAATGTAAAGACTAACAGACTGCCTTCTGTGGGGGTTGGGGTTGGTAAGCAAGATTAGGGGAAAAATTGTAAAATTCAAAATAAATAAAATCTTTCTAAAATTAAAAAAAAAAAGAATAACTACTGTTTAACTATGTTCCTCCTTTGTTATACCTGTGAAGTTGACTTTTTGGGTCCTAATGCAAGACTTTGTATTTATCCCTCCTTAATTTTATCTTGTTAGATTTAGCCCAGTGCTCTAGCTTGTCAAGATACTTTTAGATCTTGACAGTGCAACTTTGATGAGAACATAGAATTTATGGATAGAGTACTGATCCTAGAAGCCAGAAGGACCCAAGTTCAAATCTATCCTCAGGCATTTGACACTTACGTGACCCTGGGCAAGTCACTTAACCCTGATTACCTCCCCAAGGGAAAAAAATAAAAAAGAATTCATCTAAGTCATTGTTAAAAATAGACTCTATCGGACACATTGACTATGAGTTATTTACCAATTATCTTTTGCGTCTGGCCATCCAACCAATTTCTAATCCACTTGATTGATTATTTTGCAATCTATAACTTTACATTTTTCCCCCCACAAGAATTACATGTTATTTTTATCTCAGGGTAAACTATATTCACAAACTTGCCTTCATCTACTGCTTAAATAATCCTGATTTAAAAAAGAAAATCAAGTTAATCTGGCATGACCTGTTCTTGATGAAGACAAGCTGGCTTTTTGTACTCACCACTTCCTTTTCCAAATGTTAACCAACATTTTTTTTTTAATGATCCTCTCAGTGTCCCCAGGCAACTCTCTAAGATCTTGAGTTACAAGATCTGCATCATTTGTTTGCACTGCTGAAATCCTAGTTCCTGAACAATTACAAACCACCTTGATGTCAAATCCATTCTTTCAGAAATAGTTGGAATGACATAGTTAATTTTTCATAGAAAGGATATTTTTGTTTCATTCTTATCTATTGAGTTGTTTTTCTAATCAGAATTATCTCAAAGCTGCTGAAATGTTCTTGGTTTATTCCTTTTTATTTTTCCATAGTTTGAGATTTGTATTTTTCCTAAGCAAATTCAGTATAACAATTCATTTATTCACATGTAGCTCCCCTATGTTTTAGATTACTTATGTCCATGGAATCAGACATTTTACCACTTAAAGCAACCATTATAAAATGTGTTCTCAAGTCAGCTTTTAAAAACAAACTCACTTGGGGAGAGGCATTAACAGCAACTTGGGGATACCACAAGGCCACTACAGGAGATGCTGTTGCAAGGAAAGGAAGAAGGAATTTCTGGGTGGGTGAAGAGAATGAATGCATGCCTTCTGGCAGCTTTCGATTTAGCTAGTGAAGCACTAGCCTGAGTTGTTTCTACCAGCTAAAGGAATATAAATGCTGTCCTTGTCATCTAAATTTCAGTGCCCCAGATCAAAGTTGTAATTACTATATGCTAGTATGATTCTGATCATGAGACATAACAAACTCAAGCAGGCTTTCCAATCATCCCTCAGCTCTCTCTTCATCTAGAGTCCAGTCATTATTTTGCTGATTATAATTGAAATTATTTTTTATTATCTGTTGATTTGGATGTCCATGGAATTACTTCTCAAACAAATGAAGAACACTGGATACTGATTAGGAGAGATCGCTATATTTCACTTCACACTCTGAAATAGCTCAGTTTTATGGCTCTGATCATACTGTTTAAGCTGATAAAGAAGATAAAACTACTTTGCCATCTTTATAGTCAAGAGTCAAGTAAGGTTTTTTTTTTTAATATATTATTCAGAAGATGAAAATGCTAAGGGCTCCTATTTTTTCCAAAACATTTTAAAAAATCCTTTCCCATGATCAAGGACTATCTTGAGAGACCTGTTATGGAAAATGTCATACACATCCAGAGGGGAAAAAGTATGGAATCTGAATGCAGAGCAAAGCATACTATGTTCACTTTTTAAAACATCTTTTACATTTTTTTCTTTCTCATGGTTCCACCCCCTTTAGTTCTATCTAATTCCTCTTTCACAACATGACTAATATGGAAATAGGTTAAACATCATTGTACATATACAACCTGTATCAGATTGTTCACTGCCTAGGAGAGGGGGGAGGGAAGGGATCATAGTGAAAAAATGTGGAACTCAAAAGCTTGCAAAGGAATGAACGTTGAAAACTGTGAGAGCATGTAATTAAAAAATAAAATAAAAATTCCTCTTCTCCAAACAAACAAACAAACCCAACCCAATATAAATCTCTTAAAGTGAATTATAATTGAATTATAAACTTTCAATTATTAAAATGTATTTCTTGAACAGGAAATTATCTCATTCAAGACTAGTACAACTTTATGGAGTATGCATCCAACAGAAGCCCCTCTACATAGTAACAGAATTTATGGAAAATGGCTCTCTGCTTCATTATCTCAGAGAGAGACAAGGAAAACTTAGGAGAGGAGTGCTAATCAGTATGTGCCAAGATGTATGTGAAGGGATGGAGTACCTGGAGAAGAATAGCTTCATTCACAGGGATTTAGTAAGTATGAGTTGTTAACTCTTTTAAAAGCTGTTAGACTTATTTTTGTTTCATCTGTATTTTATCCAATGCCTTATTAAACATGGATGAAATCTTGGGTTCTGGAAGACTATGCCAGTGAGAGGCAAGCTCTAATAGGTCTTGTATTCTATCCCATCCCACCTCTTCTCCTCTGAGTAAAAGATCCTTGAGGACAGGAACTGTATCACTTTTGCATTTCTTTCCCTAGCATTTGGTCCAATGCCTAGAACTATGTAAATTCTTGATACAGACTTGTTGACTAAATGATTGAGTAATGACACATTTATTAGGAGATGAAGATATAGATATAAAAATGAGGTTGTTTACTTACCTTAATTTTAATTGGAAATTATAAATACTTTAAATGTAAATTTTGCCTAAAGTACTACTTTAGAACTTCCACAGTGTCCAAACATCATCAGAAGTCCTGTTTCCTATCAAATCTGCCAAGGGTTATGGAAAAGGCAGTGAGAAGGATGTCTTTGCACAGCACTCCCCTCACTGTAATAAAATGTGCAAGTCATGTCATCACACATATGACAACATGGTCCTCTTTGGTCACAAAGGACAACTACTAAGGAGAGAAATTGCCTTTTTTGTGGAATGTAAGTGACCCTAGGCTTTTGAAGTCTCTAGATCACATAGCATATTTGTTAGTTTGCTAACTCTTAACAGGATTATGAATAGAAACTTGGTGATGAACTCACTGTGTGTTTGAGAACCAGCCTAGTTAAAAGTTGAAAGGTTTCTTACCAGAAAGTCTGCCTTAGGTGGTAATTTTTTAAAAATATGATAACCCATGATTGACTTGCCTACTAATTATAGTGATGGCACAAAAGGAGTGGAAGGATTACTTGCACATATGAAATTAGGGGTTCATGGAGTACCAGAATATACAGATGAAGAACTGAGGGGATTTTAGAATTATGGTACAGTGGAAGTCCTGTGCATGGGATTAAGAAGATGGATTTAAATATTTCCTCTTAGGTTCAGTCTCAGAGTATTTTGGGCAGCACCCTTAGTAGGATTTATCTGCTAAGTCAAAGACCAGTTGATCTACACACTCTGTTTGTGTACATTTTGTGTCCATAAAAGTTAATAATAAGTTCCTTGAACTCTATGACTCAGACAACTCCCTACAATTTAACTATTAAGTGAGAGACGAATTGTTCTACACAGGATATTTACTTATTGGTATATACTTTATGTTAATTTAAGTTATGTCTGTCGGGAAATAGTGCTAAGATATATAGTGAAGTTTGTGATAAGCTATATAGATATGAGTTTTACCTTAGAGTCAATAATCTTGGATTTGGTGCATCAAATATGATGTTTGATGAAGAATGAAATAAAAATGAATAACTTGCCATTCCTTTGGAGAACAGTTGTATGGGTTTGTGTTTATGTGTGTTTTTCTTCATTAACAAGTAATAATAGCTAGAATTTATACAACATTTTAAGGTTTAAAAGTGCTTGCATATGTCATTTCATTCGATCCTTATGGTTACTCCATGAGTTAAGTGTTATTATTTATACTCATTTTACTAAAAAGGAAATTGAGTCTGAGGAAGTTAATGTAACTTGCCCAGGGGTACACAGCTTGTGAGTGTCTGAAATAGGAGTTAAACTCAGTCCTTACTGATGGAGTTCAACATTCTAGCCTAGTATTAAAAAATAAGTGCAACAGGGGCGGCTAGGTGGCGTAGTGGATAAAGCACTGGCCCTGGAGTCAGGAGTACCTGGGTTCAAATCCAATCTCAGACACTTAATAATTACCTAGCTGTGTGGCCTTGGGCAAGCCACTTAACCTCTTTGCTTTGCAAAAACCTAAAAAAAAAATAAGTGCAACTTATTGTACAGGCTAAAGTACTGGTCTTGGATTAAGGAAGGCATGTGTTCAGATCTTTCATTTGACATACAACCATTATTAGTTGCACAGCCATGAGCCAGTAATTCTCTGAGACCCAGACAACTCTCCAAGAAGGCAAGAAATCTTATTGAAGAGTGCTGTCATTTTAAAATCTATTACATGAAGGCAGAGCTCAGTGGTGCAGGGGATAGTGTTGGACCTGGAGTCAGGAAGAATCATCTTTAAGAATTCAAATCCAGCCTCAGAGAGTTAATAACTGTATGACCCTTGACAAGTCACTTGACCTTGTTTGCCTCAGTTTCCTTATCTGTAAAATGAGTTGGAGAAGGAAATGGCAAATCATTCCAGTATCTTTGCCAAGAAAATTCCAAATGATGTCATGAAGAACTGTATACAAGTTATTATCATCTACAAAAATCTATAAATGGATCATGGGATAGAAGGTGAAAAATGGAGGGGGGTAGAAATAAATTGGGACAGGGAAGCTACAGTAGGAAAAGTTTTTCCAGAGTGGAATTTTGGTTATGTATCTTTCTTTTTTTTTCCCACAGGCTGCCAGAAATTGTTTGGTCAGTGCGACATGCATAGTAAAAATTTCAGACTTTGGAATGACAAGGTAATAGAATATATGAGGACCTAGAACCATTTTTTTTAAAGGTTCATTTTTGTCTATTTGTTCAATGTTAACTTAATGATCACTATGTACTTCTGTGGACAGAGAACAAAGATAACAAAGACTTTGTCCTAAATGCATGGATTGCACATGAACTAACTGTGATGCAAAAATAGAGTGTTCAGACTCTTTAACAGATACAGACTCCTTCAGGAAGGTTAGAGAAAAGAAAGACTTAAAGATTCAGAAAAGCTTCCTGTAAGTTGTGACACTTGAAACCCAAACTGGAAAAAGAATAGATTAGAATAGACTATCAAAAGGCAGGTGGTTGGTTGGGGAAGATAACTTTATTAACTGTCCCCGCGCGCTAAGGGAGACAGCTCTGGGGCTGTTTTGTGGCTATTATTTCCTGTTGACCCACTTTAGGATAGCTGAAAACACCTGTTCACATACTGAGTCCAGGTGTTTGGTTGAGGTTTCCTCCTTTAAGTAATTTTCTGACCATAATTCTGGTCATTCTTTCACCTTTGTAATTAAACATTTGGTTTTTCTTTGTAAGAGAGACAGAGCAAAAAGGCAGATTTAAGAGACACACACAGAGAAAGACATACAGAGATGAACAAAAATATATTATGTAGGCCAGAGGAGTTTCTGGGTTGTGAGTTATTTTGAAATGAGGCAATAGGAATATAACTGTTTAATCTTCTCTATCTTTACTGTATCATTATCCAGAGCTTTAGAGACAGACAGCCCTTATTTTCTAGGATCTCATTTTCTGGAAACTAGTCCAAAGTTCTGTCAAAGGAAATGATAATTCTCCGGGTTTATTTTCCATACAAGGTTATTATAATAAATGTGTTTAACAGTTGAATAAGGAAAGAAGGCATTAAAACAACTTTTAAATTCATTCTTTTTAAAATTTTAAAATTTAAAATTTAAATTTATTCTGTACTCAAATGTATTTGTGAAATTTGATGCTTGAGATTGCTTCCCATGGTTTTTTTTTCCCTTTCCCAGAATTGAGTACTGGACTACTTCAATATGCTAATTTTTAAGCTTTATTGACACTTTTTGTTTTTAACACCACAATCATTTCACAACATATGCTGCAGTCATTGAGCCCTCCCTTGTAACAAAAAAAAAAAAATAGTTTAGCAAAGCTGACATTACAATAGATCTGACTGTGTATACCATATTCTATATCCATAGAGTTCACCTCCTTACTGAGAAGAATGAGTATGTTCTCTGGGGCTTATATAAATGGATACAGATATGGACAGATATAGATATCTATCTATCTATCTATCTATCTATATCTTTAAATAGATAAATCATTATGAAGATTGACATGTCCAGGCTGATGACCTGTGATTTTAAAAATTCATGTTTGGGGCTGCTAGGTGGCGCAGTGGATAGAGCACCAGCCTTGGAGTCAGGAGTACCTGAGTTCAAATTTGACCTCAAACACTTAATAATTACCTAGCTGTGTGGCCTTGGGCAAGCCACTTAACCCTATTGCCTTGCAAAAACCTAAAAAAAAAAAAATTCATGTTTGGTCTGACGAATTGCTATAGGTTTAGAAGAACCAAACAAAACCACAAATACTGAAGTTAATTGGTAAAGTTTGAGGCAAAACAGTGTCTACACTGTTAAGAAGAGATAGTCACAAAATCTTTTTGTATAAACTATTATTCCTTGATCCACTTTAGGAGGATTTTGCTATGTAGTCAATACAAAGTTCCCTGAGGATTTGAAAAGAGGGAATCTGTCATAATTAATGTATTTTTTCCATGTATTTGTGTTTACTTGGTTGCAGGTATGTTTTGGATGATGAATATATTAGCTCTTCAGGTGCCAAGTTTCCAGTTAAGTGGTCAGCCCCTGAAGTCTTTCACTTCAACAAATACAGTAGCAAATCTGATGTCTGGTCATTTGGTGAGTTCACTTGATTAAGCTGATTTGACATTGTTTGTCTAAGTAGACTAGGACCATCAGTTCACCTTATTTCTTAGTGCAAGATAAAAATTCTAATGGTGTCTTTTCAGACCTGTGGTTTTACTCTGTATGGTCTGAAACATACAAATAGGTTTAGTGATTTCTATAATGTACATTTATATGATTGCTCATTTTCTTTATCAAGTAAGGAATTAGTTAAAACTTTAAATTTTATATTAAGACAAAGAGTCTGTCAATTGAAAAAGACAGCTATTCTTTCCCTTTTCTTCACCCCCCACATTCTTGAAAAAAAATTGATCCCAGGGTATCTGTAGCTGTTATATAATGAACTTCTTCATCAGTTAATGAATTTGTAAATAGAACTGGCAGTTAAATTTACAAAATATTCCTATTGTTTATATGAATACATGAACATATTGCCCTTTGTTCATAGAATGGATCTGCCACATTTAACTCATTATCTTGAGATTTTTAGAATTTAAGTAACTTAAATATGGCCTTAGTTTAGAGGTACAGGATAAAACTCTTATGTACATGCATATGTTTACCTTCATATAGATCCATCCTCAGTAGAGCATCTACTTATTTTTTTTCAAGATTAGTGATAAATCTGAGCTCAATTATTCATACTCTCCAGTCTTCCTTATGACTAATGACTTTCAATTGTAAAATGACTGACCATGATAAAGAATAGAGTTTGAGACTAGGGAACAGAGAAGAAGACAAAGAAAAGTTGAAACTCTCAACAGTATCAAATGGGCAAACTCAACCTCTTTAGCTCTTCACTGCTTACATCTATAGTAGTAATGGCAGGTAGCACTTTAGAATAATAGAAACATAGAATGTCAGAACTGGAAAGACTTTGCAGATGGTCTAGTCCAAACTATTATTTTATGGCTGAGGAAATATGCCTATGGAGAGCAATTTACCTGATAGGTTGTACCCTCTGTGTTTAAGGCAACAACCCAAGTTAGTCTTCAGGTGAATACTAAAGAATTCTTTTAGGGAATGTCTCTGTAATTGAAAACCATTTATTGCATACCTACTGTGTGTAAGACACTGTTCTAGGTGCTAAAAAACTTTAAATTATTTTTTAATTAATTAATTTTTAATTAATGAAAATTTATTTTCTTTCTTTCATCTTTCACCACTGAAAAGAAAAAAAAAACAACAAATATTCCTAGTCAGGCAAGACAATTTCCCACATTGACCATAACCAAAAAAATTTAAATTTCATTCTGCACTCTGAGTCTATCACTAATCTGTTGGAAGATGGGTAGTGTTGCTATCATTGACAAAAGACTCTTTTAAATTAAATTTTTTTTATTTTTAATATTTTTTTTAAATGTTGAGTTCCAAATTCTCTCCCACCTTCTGACTACTTCCTTCACCCATTGAGAAGACAAACAATATGACACCAGTTATACATGGGAAATAATCCAAAATATGTTTCCATATTTTCCATATTTCTAAAAAATGAGAAAAATAAAAAAGTCAAAAAACGATACTTCAATTTATATCAGTTCTCTCTCTGGAGGTAAATAGCATTTTTACATCATGAGTCCTTTAGAAGTATCTTGGATCATTGTATTGATTAGAGTGGCCAAATTTTTTATAGGTAATCATTGTCCAGTATTGGTTATTTCTGTGCACTTCTCACTTCACTTTGTATCAGTTCATATAAGTCTTGCCATGTTTTTTCTAACCACTCTATCATTTCTCATAGCATAATAGTACTTCATCATTATTATATAATACATATTCTTTAGACTTTCTCAATTGTTGAGCACCCACCTTGATTTTTAATTCTTAGACAACACAAAAAAACCCCAACCCATATTTTTGTACATATTTTGTATATATTTTGCATATATTTTCTTAATGAGAATGATAGAAACTAAAAATCACAGCTGACATTTATATAATGCTTTAGAGTTTTCAAAGTATTTTATGTTTATTAGCTAATTCTAATCCTGTAAGGTATGTAAATACTTTTGTGCCTATTTTACAGATAAAATTAGAAATAACTGACATTTATATAGTGCTTTAGCAGGCAGTGTGGGTCACCTTGGAATCAGGAAGACCTGGGTTCATATATGAGACCATGGGAAAGTCATAAAATCTCTCCATGTGCCAGAAAACTATCTATGACTAGGCATTACAGATAAGTTTCTTATCTATACTGGTAGAGCAAGTTTACACACCAGAAATTAGACCTGAATTTAAGCTGGTTGTGTGACCCCTGGCAAGTCATTTGGCTTTTCTGTATCAGTTTCTTAATGGTAAAATGGGGATCATAATAGCACCTACTTCACAGAATTGTTGTGAGAATCAAATGAGGTAATATTTGTAAAGTAACATAACCCCTAGCACAGAGTAGGTACTTCTTCCCTCCCTTTCTCTCTCTTCCCCCCCTCCATTTTTTTACTTCCTTCCTTCCTTCCTTTTCTCCTTTATTCACCAAAGTACACATAAACACACATGTTTATATATATATATATATATATATATATATATGTATACACACACATACGCAGAAAAAGAGAACAAGTGTGAGAGAAAACAGTGCTTGCTTTAAAATTTGTCAAGTGCTTTACATACATTATTTCCTTTCTCACAAAATACTCTTTAAAGTAGGTACTTGGAGATATTATTGTCCCCATTTCACAGATTAGAAAACTGAGACTCAGAGAGGTTTTGATTTATATGAGGTTGTACAGCTAACAAGTGTTGGAAAGCAAGATTTGATCTCAGATCTTTCTGATTCCAAGTCCAGTAACTTAGTAACTCAGGGGAGTTAGAGAGGCTAATAGATGTACCAGGGTTAACCAATGATTAGATGACAGAGATGGGTTTCAATACTCCCATCTTTCAACTCCAGAGACATTGTTTTTCTGCCACAGCTGTCAACCCCTGTGACAAAAATAATTCATTTGTGTAATTACCTCTGTTAACCATAATTGTTTTTTGACTAAAACAAGCAACAAAGTTAATTTTATAAGTTAGGTTTAATTCTCTAGGATCTTACCAAAACCCATGGGTGGATGGCATCCTTACAAATGCCAACAACCAAACTGAATAATCAATATTTATAGAATTTTGACAAAGGATCATAAAATTTGGGTGGCCAACCAATCATTGGCAGCCAACCAACCATTTTGTACATAAAGGTGTCATTGATTACTTTATGATTCTCTAACCCATCCACAAAGTCTGTTCCATGTCAAAACTGACAAAGATCCAATTAACCCAGGACTAGCATCTACTCTTTTTTGGCACTATATTTTATGTCTTATTAGATAGATATAGACATATAAAACATTGGAGTTTCTTCCTTTCCAAAATGTCATAAGTACAAGAATTTATTCAGGTTCTCATTTAGATAACCATTCCTGGATGATCCTTAACTGATTGCTTACACTGCTTCTATAGTAAAACTTGCAGATGCAATTAAAGGGGCATTGGGCTGTTTCACACAGAAAGAGCCTCCTTTCAGATTTATAACTAGAGACACAGACCTTTTGGAAGGGCAGAGGTAAACATTCCAAACTTACAGACCTCAATTAGAAGCTGAAAGAACAACTTTTAAAAATCTTATTTATTTATTTCTTTTGAATTTTACAATTTTCCCCTTAATCTTGCCTCCCTGCCCCTATCCACAACCCCCCCCAGAAGGCAGAAGCCTTTACATTGTTTCCATACTATAAACTGATCTAAGCTGAATGTGATGAGAGAGAAATCATATCCTTAAGGAATAAAAATAAAGTATAAGAGATAGCAGAATTACATAAGATAACGGTTGAAAGAACAACTTTTGATCAGAAATATTTAATTCTAATATAAAGAATATCAGTTTAGACACCCCTAACCCCAGCTGGGCAGACTGGATCCCATATTATGTAGCAGATGAGATTGAGCTGAGAGACTATCATGGTGGTAATGCACCCCATACATTCCTGCTATTTCTTGAGTCTCAAATAGTGAAATGGCAAGCTATATGAGACACATAGGAATAAGAATATTGCTCACATATTCAAGGAGTGTGGTGGATCATTTTCAAACTGCTGAAAAAGGAGAGGAGCATTTTCTTTCAAAGGACTTGCCATTTCCAATCCTTTACAAAAGCCAAGAGTCACTTTGTCCTTTAGTTCTAGGTAATTATTAATCAAGAGCTGGAAAATAACATAGGGTAGAATAAGGATCTTTGTCCCTTATATGGTAAAATAATTTTTAAAAATTAAGAGGGTATTATGTATTTTTAAATATATAGGAGAGAAAAGAGGAAGAAAGGAAAAGAAAAAGAAATCCTTCAAATCCTGATGATAGACATGGGAAAATAGACAGATAAATAGCTGCTAATTTGTGTTTTTGTTTTTAAAAATAAATTTTTATTGATCTTTTGTTTTTAATCACCCTCTTTTATTCTTCTCCTATGCTCCTTAATGACAGTCAACAATATAATTTTTAAAAAAAGTAATCATTCCCTTCCTCTCCAACTTGCCTTTATGTATTTTATTTTTTAGGAATTCTGATGTGGGAGGTTTTTACTGAAGGCAAGATGCCTTTTGAAAAGCAGTCCAATTTACAAGTTGTGGAGGCTATTTCCAAAGGTTTCAGGCTGTATCGTCCACACCTGGCTCCAATGACTGTGTATAAAGTCATGTACAGCTGCTGGCATGAGGTTTGCTGTCCTCACTTCCTAACTTAAGCTATAGAGTCTGTTTTCTGGCACTGACCTGGTCTGTTTCACATATGGACTCATATCTTGACTAATTAGAACCTTATATGTTGATCCTATCCATGTTGCTATGTTGTTTTATCACTTATAGGTTATTTTATATTGATTTTTTTTCCTGCAAAGACTAGTGCACTATTTTTTATTTTAAAAATCCATTCTGTTGGGTAAATGTGACCTTAATTGAAGAGGTTACTAACTTGGGAGTTAGAAGACCCTGAGTTTGTCTCTAAATTCTGCCACTTAGCTGGGTAACCTTGTGTGAGCAGTTCACTTAATCTGTGTGTATCTCAGCTTCCAGTATTGCATAATGAAGGGAGATTGGACTGGATTACCTCAAAGGTCTTTTTCTACTCTGAATCCATTGTCTCATGATTTACTGAAGGCACAAAGTTTAGATATTTATACTCAAGGTCATGGTGTCAAATGATAGAAATAGAGTAGAATCCATTTGGTCATGAACATTTCCACCTTGAAAAGGGAGAGCAATTGTCTTCATTAACATGTTTCCATCTATGTTGCTTTTCATAAGAGAAAAAGTATTCTTGTGGTACTTCTTACTACCAAAAAGTATGTCAGGGAGAAGCAAAACGAGAGTAGAATATGTTCTAGGAGCAACGAGGAATATGAATCTCTCAGGAAATGCCCTTTTGCAGAGAAATTTCTGTTGTTGAAAGATCAAACTTAAAGGTCACAGGTTTACTTCTCCCAACATCTTCTCTTTCTAGGCATTGACCTAAAGCACCCCATCCCAAACCTTGTCAGCAGATTCCTTTGTACTTTTGACAGCTCCTTTCTCATTTCAAAATAAAAAAAGGAGAAGAAAACCATGGCTGAATTAGAACTTTCTCCCAAGGTGGTTGGGGGTGGGGGTGGGGGAGAAGGAGGAGGAAAAAGAGCAAAGAAGAAAAAGAAAAATCCATATGACAGACATGGGAAAACAGACAGATAAATGGCACCTAATTTGTGTTTTGGATAATAGCTACTGACATTACAAAAAAGATCAAATGAAATAATATATGGTTAGTTAGCAATTCATATGGACTAGATCTGGGGTTTTTAATGAACAGCAATCTCCATATCAGTCAACAGAGTGTTCAAGACAAAGAAATCCTTAATATAGCCCTAACTGTATTCTGCCCTGATTAGAACAGTATTATATTCAATTTGGGGGAATACATTTTAGTTAGGATGTTGATAAACTGAGGAGTGTCCAGAGGAGTAGGCCTTGAGATCATGACAAATAAGAATCACCTGAGGAGATTTGTTAGACATGATGTAGAAGGGATTTTTTTTTTTAAAGTATAGGAAAGACCTTTGAGGTTCTTTCCAACTGACCAACTATGTGAATTCTCTTAGATACTCATTCCTTTTAAGGTATTAGTCCTCGAAACTATTTTCATGAGGCATGTTCTTGTTTATTTTTATTTTCAGAATTCTTTTGTGAAAGGATCTCCTTTTCAGGCTCCTCTTACTTATAATTGTATATTACTGAAATTCATTCTTTGGCCCTCTCCTTTTACTTTTCTACTCTTTTTTTTAGGTTTTTGCAAGGCAAATGGGGTTAAGTGGCTTGCCCAAGGCCACACAGCTAGGTAATTATTAAGTGTCTGAGATCAGATTTGAACACAGGTACTCCTGACTCCAAGGCAGGTGCTCTATTGACTGCACCACCTAGCTTCCCCTACTCACTCTTTTAGAGAGAAATTTTTATGACTTCTTTTCTAGCTTTAACCTCTCACCTTGACTTTTGGTTGATATTTCTAACTGGAAGACATGTTTCAAATGGAACATCTCCATTCACATGCATGGCCATCATCTCCTGCTCAACATGTTCAAAGATGATCTTATTATGTCTTGGTTTTCCCTTTCTGGAATCTCAGTTTTTGTAAGTGATACCACTATTTTTCCAGGACTTTGAGATTCATTTTTGCCTCTTCCTTTTTTCTTAATTCCCTGAACTGAATCTGTCTCCAAATCCAATTGTTTCTTCCTTCAAAATATTTTTGAATATATTCATTTCTCTTTATTCCTACTTTAATTAAGTCCTTTATGATCTTAGGCTAGAAGCAGAAAATATAGTAAAAAGATAAGAAACCTGCTGTTGTTGAGTTGTTTTTTAATTGTGTCCAACTCTTTGTAGACCCATTTGAGGTTTTTCTTGGCAAAGATCCTGGAATGCTTTACCATTTCCTTCTCCAGCTCATTTGACAGATAAGAAAACTGAGGCAAACAGAATTAAGTGACTTGCCTGGATCATATAGCTAGTAAGTGTCTGAAACCAGATTTAAACTCAAGAAGATGAATCTTCCTGACTCCAGATCCAGCCACTCTATCTACTGCCCTTGGAGTCAGAGGACCTAGATTCAAATCCTAATTCAGCTATTTCATACTTATGTCTTTGGATAAGTCACTCAACCTCCCATGGTCTCCTTTTTTTCTTCTGTAAAATTAAGAGATTAAATTGGCTAGGCATGGAATTATCTTACAACAATGAAATTCTATGATTCTACTATTTTAATTCTATACTGCAACATCTTCCTTGATTGTCTTCCTAATTATAGTCCCCTGAATCTCTAACAATTGGAATTCCAATCTCCCTCCTATCTTATTTTAAAAAATAATTTTTATAAATGTTTTGTTTTTACATTATAATAGTTATCCCTAGTATCCTTCTCCCTTCTCCCCTCTTCAACTTCTGAGTATAACAAATAATATTCTTTAAAGATTAAAAAAAAAGAAAAATTTCAGCTCATCTGATCAATAGTTTTAAAAGAGTCCAGATACTTGTGCAATATATAATACCTGTGAACTTCCCACCTCCATGAAGGAGTGGTTAGAATTATCCTCTCATATCTATTCATTTGAATTATGTTTGATCTTTTTAATTTTGCTACATTTTCTTTTGATTTTTTTATATGTGGTTTTTCTTTTCATTCACATTTTTGTAGTTATTGTATATACAGTTATCTCTTCCACATTGTGGGCATTTAGGGCATGATACCTCTGTGATCTGAAAAATCCTTGTTTTGGCCCTTTCTTCATTCTAGAGAAGTCTGAATTTTTATTTTTTCTTTTTCTTTTATATGGTGATTACAGTACCTTTTGATAAAATTCGGATTAAGTATTTGGTCATAGGCTCTATGTCATCTTCTGTAAAACTTCCCCCAAATTCCCACCTAATTTTTCATGCTAACCTGAGTTATATTGAAATTATGATGGGGGAAACTCATTATGTGTTGTTTTCTTAGTTCTGTTTACTTAATCCTTTCCCAGGTCATATAAAGCTTTTTGTGCTTTTCTAAATTCATTATATGCATCATTTTTTGCAGATCAGTTATATACCATTGTGATATATGCCATAATTTGTTTAGTATCAATGAGTATCTACTGTTTCCAATATTTTTACTATCACAAAAAGTAGTTATAAATTTTTTGATGTATATGGTAACTTTCTTCTATCAATGATTTCTTTGGGGTAGAATTCCAGTAATGATATTTCTGCTTCAAAGGATATGGACATGTTAAACCTAATTCCAAATATATACCATTTCACAGCTCCACCAGTCATGTATTAGAGTGCCTATCATTCTACAATCCTTCCATCATTAACTATTGCCATTTTAGAGGCAATCTTTGCAAAATTGCAGGCTGTAAGGTAAAACCTCAGGAATGTTTTGGTTTTCATTTTTCTCATTATTATTACTATTATTACTGATAGGAGCATTCTTTCATGTGGTTGTGAATACTTCATAATTTTTTGAAAACTGCTCATGTCTTTAAACCATTTATCTTATTAGTCTTATTTGTGCATTTATTGATTGTTTATATAGGTTGGATACTAAATCTTTATCAGAGAAATTTGATATAAAGATTTTTATTACATTTTGACTGTTTCTTATTCTAAGTACATTAATTTTGCCTGTAAAGAAGCTTTTCAGTTTCTTGTAATCATAGTTATCTATTTTATCTTTTGTGTTTTATCTTCTGTCTCTGGTTTGATTAAAAATGAACTTTTTATAGTCTAATGATTCTAATTTCTGCCTGACTGCTTTCCAGTTGACCCAGTGATTTTCATCAATGAGTTTTTTCCCTAGATAATTGATGTTTTCCACTTTATCAAACATTGGGTTATTGAGTTCCATTATTTCCTATTCTCTTCCTTTCTTTTTTAAGACCAGACATGGGAATACATTGGTATAGAGGACCCCTCAAGAGGAAATTCCTTTACTAATGCAGATTAGCATTCATTTGCCCAGAGGTAAGGGGCTGAGAGGGTAGAGATGGAGATAGAAGAGGGCACTTGGGGGTTCAGTGACTTGGCCAGGGTCCAAAGTCAGGATGTATTAGAGACTGAATTTGAATCCAGGTCTTTCTAACTGAAAGCCAGCTTTTTGTATATATTACTCAGCTTTTCTCCAACTAATCTTACTTTTTTTTCTTGTTTTTGTTGTCTGATATGACTGAAGAGACATTATGACTGGAAGGGAAATGATCTCTCTCTGAACTTTAGTTTTTGTTTTTGTTTTTGTTTTATAAAATGAGGATAATCATAGCACTCACCTCCCAGGCTGATTGTGAGGATCATATGATATAATGTATGGAAAGCACTTTGCAAACCCAAAAAACCAAAATAATGGTGAACTCATTAAGGGATCTTACTATTCCAAATCCCATGGTGATTTAGATTTATTTCATCACCGGGTAAACTGGAGAGCAAACAGTACAGAATAATGATGTTGTTTTTAAACCTTTTTTTGGGGGGGGGGGGACTGGTTTGGGCCAACCAGACTTTATTTCCTCCCAGTTGTAGTTATTACTTTACCAGGTACTTTGATAACCCGTTTCTCTCCCTGCTTTTTAGCTTTTGTGAATTGTCTTTCCCACTGGAATGTAAGCTCCTTGAGGGCAGGTATAGTCAGTCTTTTAGTTTACATTTGTATCCCTAGCTCTTAGTACAAAGTAAGTACCTAATAAATATTTGTTCTCTGCCTACCTTTAAACCATCCCATGACTATGATTAACCCCCCCCCCCCATCCTATGCCCCAACCATACTTTTTTGGCCTTCTGAATCTTCTATACTTGGACATGTGGAGGAGTCGAGTCAGCCTCATTCACTTAATACTTACTAGCTGTGTGACCTAGGACAAGTCACTTAACCCTGATTGCCTCACATCCAGGGTCATCTCCAGTCGTCCTGATTCATATCTGACCACTGGACCCAGATGGCTCTGGAGGAGAACGTGAGGCTGGTGACTTAGCACAGCACCCCATACTCAAATCCAATTCATGTGCTTGTCATGACATCACCTCCCTGATATCATGGTCTTCTTTGAGAACAAAGGACAAACATCATCATCATGATCATCATCATGACACATATCAAGGTATGAGGGATGGTTGAAAAAAGCAAAAGGTAATAATAATAATATCTAATTATAGCTAGCATTCATATAATGCTTTAAGATTTGCAAAATCCTGTATAGATATAATTTTTTTAGCTCCTCATAACAATTTTGTGAAAGAGGTGGTAGTATGGTAGTACTCCCCTCATTTTAATTGCCAGGTCATTCTCTCTCTCTCTCTCTCTCTCTCTCTCTCTCTCTCTCACACACACACACACACACACACACACACACACACACACACACACACACACACACACACACCACCCCTCCCTTCATTTTGTGCTGAATTTATCATATGTGACTAACCTCTACACTAATATTTGTGCTGAAATGACCTGATCTGATCACTCTCTTACTTTTCCTTGAGGCTATAGGGCTTCCTGCCAGGCAGGTATATAACCTGTGTTATAGTGAGTCTTCTAATGACGCTGTCTTCTTGTCTGAACTCTTACAGAATCCTGAAGGCCGCCCTACTTTTGCTGAATTGACTCAGGCCCTCACAGATATAGCAGAGACTGGTTGACCTGAGATGATACATCAAAGACCCCGACACCAGTGTCCTCCTTGCTGAATTGCCAGGAAAGGAAATTCCTTTTATTTTTTTTGGACATTGATATTGATCTTAAGAAAGTTGATGATGGATGACCTTTGTACATTGGGAAAATATATGAAACTTTTCACTTATTTTATATCTTCAATCCACAATTTGTCATATAACTATTAAATTGTCAACATAGGTACTTGATAATGAACACATGGGAACATTTCTTTGAGGGAAGCTAGGGGAACTCCAACTCTTCCCTGAAGTTCATCTTATGAAAGTGTAATGACTTTTTGGTCACAACCACAGAGAGTAAATAAAAATACCTTGGAGAAGGAACCTGACCTGCTGGGTGTGAGAATTCACACAGATTACCTATTATTTCCATCTATCAAAACTTCTGCTTCTTCAAGGGGGTTTGTTGGAAAAAGAAGAAGGAAGCCACAAAAGGCAGAAGATGATTGATTCAACTTCTTATCAAGCTATAGGGAAGCCTTGACCAAGCCATCTCTACTAGCTGCAGCGTCTATACAGTTGACAATACAAATGAACTGTTTCTCTGAATATTACTTCATTTTCAGTTCTCATCAGTTTATTCCATTTAATAGGAAGCGGGGGGGGGGGGGGGGGGGGGATTGCTGACTGCCAATCCTGACATGTGTGGTTAATGATAGAGGAGAATGAGGACTGGGAGAAAAGAGCTTTTGTTTTTAAAAATAGAGACTGGAGACTTCTTTATCAAAGTGAGCTGTGGTGAGAGGGGGAGAGGGGAGGGAAAAGTAAGTATATTATCATCCCTAGATCAGAGGTGTGCTGGTAAATGTTTAAATGTGTTGATTAATGTTTAACAACTGACAGGATAGGGGAAAAAATGAACTCAAGATATATTTTTATGTTTTATCTGCATTATTAACATGTTAAACATCACGTTCTTAAATAGTCAATTAACAAATCAATAAATTAAGACCTGATATATAGTATTTGCTGGTTTCCAAGGGGTAATTGATCACTGAAAATTTAACAATCAACTCATGTGAGACACAGGAGGTACCAGCATAGGATTGCCCTAGAGTCATAAATTCAGAGAAACATCAGAATAAAAGTGAATAAGGGCTAGAGGTCAGGGTCAAAAATGGAGAATCATAGGTTCCTAGACTTAGAGCTTAAAGAGACTATTGAAGATCACTTAGTTTATCGCTCTTATTTTACAAATGAGGAAACTGAAACCTAAGAAACAATAAGCAGCTAACCTATTGTGATATAATTAGTAAATTAATAAAATTGGAATTTGAACCCAGTTCCCATCATTCCAAATCCAGCCTTTTTTCCAGTTTATCACATTGTTTCAAAATAGGTTTTTCTAATCTCTCTTTCAAACATTATCAAATCTCATTTACAAGATTGCTCAGAGAGATTAATTGAACTACCTAATGTTGCAGGACTAATAAATAAGTTAGGATTTGTGCTCAGGGCTTCCTGAGACCCTGTCCAAAGCTCTAACCACCACATTATGCTACCTCTCAAGCCTTTTGTAATGTCAAGTTCCAACTGCAGCCATAATCAGATTTAGCCTAAAATGTAATCTTATCCTACTGTTCATTGCTGTGCATTTTAAAAAACATTAAATAAAGTAAGACATCTTTAAAACTGACATCCTTCAGAAAAATGCCTTCTCATTATTTTGTTCATCTATAATGGGAGTGAAAACACATTCTCAAAATTCTATACTGAACTTTTTTTTTAAATTCCTTAGCCTGTTTAGTTAAGTTGAGTTTAATTCTTAAACTACTGGTTAAACACAGTAATTGTATTCTAGGAATTGTCAGTGTTATTGTATTTATTTCCTCATATGTGGTTTTTAATATATGAATGACAAACAATTTCTAGACCTGTTGAATTCTTTAGAAGTCCTCTATAAGGAAGAACCATGAAAAGGGAATCTGTATAGATGAGGGTGGAGGAAGAAAGGAAACACATAATCTTATTTTATCCTTTTTTGTTTTGTGTTTTTGCAAGGCAATGGGGTTAAGTGACTTGTCCGAGGTCACCAAGCTAAGTATTAAGTTTCTGAGGTCATATTTGAACTCAAGTCCTCCTGACTCCAGGGCAGGTTCTCTATAAACTGCACCACCTAACTACCCCCTAATCATTTTTATTCTTACAACAATCTTGTAAGAGATATATTATTTTTATCACCATTTTTCATTTGGGGAAATCAAGAAAAACAGGGGTAAAGTAACTTGCCCAGAATCACACAGTCAGTAAGTGTCTGAAATTGAATTTGAACTCAAATGTTCTTTGTTCCATGTCTAGCATTCTATTCACTGAACCACCAAGCTATACCAGTGAACTTGTCACACCTATACCATTTTGCCTTGTGTATATGTTTCCCCTAGCAGATTGTAAGTTCCTAGAGGCCAGGGATGTCTTGTCTGTATATTCCCTGCAACACCCTGAATCATAGAAAATAAGTGCTGAATGAATATTTCATAGTGCAGATGGATTCTTGAAGAACTGATAGAATCTATGGCAATTGTCAGAGGATCTCTCTGATCAATTTTGTAAGCTTATGGGGTGGGGAGCTTATGTTTGGGACTTTGAGAGCAACTGTAGGAGATGGAGACACCTTGTACTGTCTCTTGGAAGATGGGTTTTCATTTCAAGGGAATCCATATAATAATAATGTGATATTCTAGGACTCACTAGAATATAGAGATATTGCCTATTAATAGCCATAAATTTACTTCTCTTCTGAGAGGAATCTGATCCACAGAGTTGCTTGGTATGTGTCTAGAGTTTTGGACCCTGAGATCTCTAGAGAAGGAAAATCATATGATTATTAATGAACTACTGTGAATTCTCTATGAGGTTTGGGGGTTTTTTTTTTGCAAGGCAATGGGGTTAAGTGACTTGCTCAAGATCACACTGCTAGGTGATTATTAAGTGTTGGAGGCTGGATTTGAACTCAGGACTTCCTTATTCCAGGGCCAGTGCTCTATCCACTATTCTACCTAGCTGCCCCAGAATTCTCTATGTGCTTTTTGCATTTGTTTATGGTCTCATGAGCTGTTTTTTCCCCTTTTTTGTATTGTGGGGAAAGGTTGTCTTCTACTAGATACATTGTTACCTTGGACATTTCATATATATATATATATATGAGAGAGAGAGAGAGAGAGAGTGTTTATATTCTGAGATTCCACAAAACAAAATCTTGATCAGGACAAAATAAGTCAAGGAAATACTGCTTTTTGGGGGAAGCCCCCCTCCCAATATAGAACCTAGGTGCTATAAAACCAGAACTGAGTTTTGTGGCCAAATAGAATATATGGAATAACTAGCATCATAGAATCTTGATGTTTGAAGGCTTCTTGAAGATACTTTAACCCAACTAACATGAATCTGAATTTATATGACCTGGGTTCAAATCCTGTTTCTGATGGTTACCTGTATGACTTTGGTTAGGTCACTTAACATCTCTGGGCCTCTTCTTCATTTGCCAGAAAAGGAGACTGAATTAGCCTCTGAAGCTCTTTCCAGATCTATATTGAAGACCCTATAATCAGACACCCTGCCCCCATTTTACCAAAGAGATCCAGAGAGGTGAGAAATATCTTACCTCAGGTCACAGAGCAAGTTAGAAACAGCTACAATTTTTGTAGGAGTATTGGGTAGAAGAATACAGAGGTCTATAGAGGCAATATGCTTGCCCAGACTTTCATAGGAGAATAGGAATTTGAATCCAGGTACTCTGATCTCAAATTCATATTTCTTTCCAGTAGATTACTTCCCAATCTTGGAGATCTGGCCTATTAACTGCCAATCTGCTGCTGTCTCCCCATATGCCACATTGACTTCCAGTGAAAAAATTCTTAACTTCAGAGAATTAAAGGCAAAGTGACATTCTCCATCTAAAAAAGACAATATATTCTTCTTTACTACATGCTAGGCCCTGGACAAATTCTATTAAAGCAGCTGAGAAAGGGAAGTAATCTCTTAATAATAACAATAACTCACATTTGAATAGTATCTTGTGACAACAAAAACACTTTGGTATGTTTTTCATTTGAACTTTACCACAATCACTGGGGAAAATTTCTGTTTTTAAAATGAGGGCTTGAGGAAAAATTGTCCTCTGCAGTCTGAACCCAAACACCTGCAGGGAAGGGTAAGTTTCCCAGAGGAAAAAAAAAAGGATCAAATACTGGTAAAGACAGTAACAACCCTGAAGAAAATGAAGATACCCCAAAAGACAGACACAAAAGAGATGTGGAGATGTCAAGGGAATTGGGTAAATTTTGGATAACTTTTATGTTTTTGATCTTTTTTTTAGCTGGAAATATACTTTGTGAAGTTTTATGAAAATGTACAATTTTGAGCAGCTAGGTGGCATAGTGAATAAAGCACGGGCCCTGCAGTCAGGAGTACCTGGGTTCAAATCTGGTCTCAGACACTTAATAATTACCTAGCTGTGTGGCCTTGGGCAAGCCACTTAACCCCGTTTGCCTTGCAAAAACCTAAAAAAAAAATTTTGTCATATTATTATTGTTTGGTGCAGCTAGGTAGCACAGTGGATAGAGCACTGGCCCTGAGCCAGGAGGATCTGAGTTCATATTCAGCCTCAGACACTTAATAATTACCTAGCTGTGTGGCCTTGGGCAAATCACTTTACCCCCATTGCCTTGCCAAAAAAACAAAAAAGAAAACCCCAAAAATTTATTATTGGGAAGGTTTTAAAAATACATTTTAAAAGAATTTCATAACAGGGATAAAAAAAGATTTTCCTTTTTTTGGCTTTTTGCAAGGAAATGGGGTAAGTGATTTACACAGCTAGATAATTGTTAGGTGTCTGAGTTGAGATTTGAACTCAGGTCCTCCTGACTCCAGGGCCAGTGCTCTGTCTACTACACCATCTAACTGTCCCTCTTTTTTTTTTAAAAGACTAACATCTTTTATTTTAACATCTCCCAATATATCTCTCTCCCCTCTATAACCATCCCTTTTAATAAAAAATTTAAAAGAAAAAAGTTTACCACAACTAACCAAAATATTTGCAGTCTGATAGCTAATGCAGTATTCCTTAGTCATAAATTCCCTCCTTTTCAAAAAAGAGAGGAAAGTTCATACTTAAATCTTTTTTTTCTAGGCCAAACTTGGTCATTATAATTATATGGTATTCAGTTTTAATTTTTATTGGTTTTGTTGTAGTTGTGTATATATATTTTTAAAATGACAAAAAAACTCAAGCATTTTAAAATCCATTTTTATAAGATTATGGTTATATTTAGTCAAAAGTTCACAACTACATTATTTATCTGATAGTATCAATTTAAACAGATTAAAGAATAAAAGTGTTTACTACTGGTGGGGAAGAACAAACTGCAACATTAATAACAGGAAAGTTTACCATCAAAGAAACATACACAGGGAAGGGAATGGGCATTTATTAAACACCTACTGCATATCAGGCATTGTGTTTACAAGTATCTTTACCAATATCTCAGTTGGTGCTCACAACCCTGGAAGATAAGTGCTCTCATTTTATTGTTGAGGAAACTGAGGGCAATCATATGTCAAATGACTTGCCTCCAGGATCACACAGCTAATAAATATGAGATCACATCTCAACTATAGCCTCTATAATTCTATTCTCAGTGTTCTATCCACTGCTCTACCTGGTTGTCTTGTTCTGTTGAGAAGAGATGACTTGCTTACAGGGTCAGAGTAAGGGAAATTGATGGATAGCTACAAGAATTCCATTAAGAATGATGAATGAAATTTTGGGGTAATTAATAATCAATTTATTAATTATGACTACAGATAATTAATAAATCAAGCTTCCCACCCCCAAAACCCATATTTAAATACCCTTGGAAGAGAGGGTGTTCCTGTCATTCAGAGAATAGATATTATTATGAGAGGTGGGCTTATTTTGATGAGGGACTGATCAATTTACATTTAAAAAAAGAGACTTATCTCCACCCAGACTATACCTGCTCTTCGCCAGTTTAGACAGTAGAATCTACCTTGACCTAGATCATTTATGTAGTTGAAAAATGGACCTGAATTCATCCAGATTAGAATCTCTTTACCCTTTTTTTTAACAAGGGTAATGGGGTTAAGTGACTTGTCCAAGGTCACATAGCTAGTTAGTGTCAAGTACTGAGGCTGGACTTGAACTCAGGTCTTGTTGACTTCAGGGCCAGTGCTCTATCCACTAAGCCACCTAGCTGCCCCCTCTTTATCCTTTAATCAGAATTAAGTTTTCCCAGTTTGATGTGGATCCTGCCCAAGATTGAGGAGAATCCAATCTCATCATCAGCCTTGTTCTTTAGAGGCTGGACTATAGGAAAAATAAAAGGAAGAAACCCTAGATCTCCCCTTCAACCCCCACATCAGCAATTGGTTATTAATATTTCTTTCATAAGGAAACTCCTTCAAGATATTTGGTGGACCCAATTCATGGGAAGGAAATACCCACATTGAAATTAAAAAATTATTAGTGTAGCCAGCTAAAATGCATTTGTTAAAGATGTAATTTCTCTCACAGAAGTTTGTACAATACAGACATAGCAATACACAAATTATAATTGATATTCCTAATCAAGCAATTAATTTTCAAAATAAGGCCTTCTGCAAATTAAAGACAAAATGCTACTAAAAAATTTAATTACAGCCAACTCTTAGAGTGTGGTAGCTATGGTGGAGGAACAATTTTCATTGTTTAAAATACAAAAATTGTCTTCTCAGAGCATCAGTTTACCTTTCCTTCCTTTAAATCAAAAGTGAGTGATAGTTGTTATAAATGTCTCATAAATACTTAGTTCAGAGTGATTAAAATGGCTTTTATTAAGACATCTTAATAAAAGAACCACCTCTCTCTAAAGAAAAGAGGGGCACCAAATTCCAAAAATGCTAGGTTTTATATGATAGATTTATACTTCCCCCTTTGGACCAATCCTTGGTGGGAGTCATAATCTAATTGTTACATTTTCCCCATTTTCCCCACCCTCTCATTATACTTATGAGCATGGGGAAGCAACAGTAATCTCTTAGAGTAAGCACTTGCAAAGACCCTAGTTTAACTCAGAACTAGGTGGGGCAGACTTGATCTAATCTCAGGTTTTGATCAGGTTGAGGCTAAGTCTTTTGTTTTATACTCATATACCTGCCCATAAGCATGCAGGCAGAACCCAGTCTGTAAGATAAACTAACAATCTCCCTTCACATTCTTGTGGAAGCCAACAACCCATATTCCTCACTATAGTTTCTTTTTTAAGATTTTATTTATTTTGAGTTTTACAATTTTTCCCCTAATCTTACTTCCCTCCCCCCGTCCCCCACAGAAGGCAGTTTGCCAGTCTACATTGTTTCCATGGTATACATTGATCCAAATTGAATGTGATGATAGAGAAATCATATCCTTAAGGAAAAAAATATAAAATATAAGAGATAACAAGATCAGACAATAAGATGTCAGTTTTTTTTTTCTAAATTAAAGTTAATAGTCCTTGGTTTTTGTTCAAATCCCACAGTTCTTTCTCTGGATGATATTCTCCAGTGCGGACAGCCCCAGATTGTCCCTGATTGTTGCACTGATGGAATGAGCAGATCCATCAGGGTTGATCATTGCCCCCATGTTGCTGTTAGGGTGTACAGTGTTTTTTTGGTTCTTCTCATCTCACTCAGCATCAGTTCATGTAAATCCCTCCAGGCTTCCCTGAATTCCCATCCCTCCTGGTTTCTAATAGAACAATAGTGTTCCATGACATACATATACTACAGTTTGCTAAGCCATTCCCCAAATGAAGGCCATTTACTTGATTTCCAATTCTTTGCCACCACAAACAGGGCTGCTATGAATATTTTTGTACAAATTATGCTTCTATCCTTTTTTCATCATCTCTTTAGGGTATAGATCCAGTAGTGGTATTATTGGATCAAAGGATATGCACATTTTCCTTGCTCTTTGGGCGTAGTTCCAAAATTCTCTCCAGAAAGGTTGGATGAGTTCACAGCTCCACCAACAATGTAATACTCACTATAGTGTTTTTTTTTTTATTTTTAGGTTTTTGCAAGGCAATGGGGCTAAGTGGCTTGCCCAAGGCCACACAGCTAGGTAATTATTAAGTGTCTGAGGTCAGATTTGAACTCAGGTACTCCTGACTCCAGGGCCGGTGCTCTATCCACTGCGCTACCTAGCCGCCGCCCTCACTATAATTTTAACAGGGATGTCCTTCTAACCATTTTCCTCTCCTTTATAAAAAGAGCTACTGCTGAGCTCTAATGACATCATATTATATATATATATATATATATATATATATATATATATCTGTGGATTTTTAATATCTTTGCCAACACAAATGTTTAGTATTTTGGGAATTTTGTTTTATATTTACATATCTAGAAAGATGATTTATTCAGGACTCCTTTGCGATGTATTTCTGTTCATACTACAAGATGTTACCAATTTTTCTTTGCTGGTGACTCTCCTAGTAGTTTCCCAGTCCATGATCACTTCTTCCTATGACTTTAACTCGATGGAACTTTAGAAAGATTTAAGTGTTTCAAAAATGCTTTTTAACCACATATCTGCCAGTCATATAAATAGCATTCTAAAAGTTCACAAAGTAGTTTCCTTTCAATAATTCTGTGTGGTTGATAGTCAAGCAGTATCATTTCTGATTTATAAGTGAGGAACAGTGAGGCAGAGACTGACTTATTCTATAAACATACAGCTAATACATACCCATTAGGGATAAAATTCAAACCCCAACTCTTGACTCAAAATCCCACTTTCTTCTAAAATTAACTTTGTCACTTAAACTTGAAAAGTTTCCATCTAACTACTTGAGTTTTGTTGTTTTGGACGTGTGATTTAATTGGTATAAGGAGCTACTAAAGAAACTTCCTCTACCAATGGAGATTGACAACTGCTCTGTAGCTTTTGGTCTGAGAATTGGTAGGAAATAAAGAGAGGGTAAATAAATAGCGAGTGGGGCAGAGGTGAGATATCTTGATACTGTGGCTAACTTTCTATCTACTTCACCATCTGATTCTTTTCATTCAATTCACATACATTATATTTACTTCACCCCAAGCTCTTTGAGTTACTTTAAAAAAAAAAAAGGCTCAGGACCTACCTAGCATAATACTTGATGTTTCATTGGCAAACTTAGTAATACTTTGAATGAATGAATGCATAAATGAATGATGTTAGAGCACCAATGAAACTGGGAGGAAATGGGCCATTCCAGAGAAGGGGCTAGGTGTACAACTAGTTGAAGTATTTACAGATATTTGTGAAATTTGTGAAAATGTGTAAATGAAATTTGTGAACTTAGTTTTCCCCTTCACCCTCCATAATAAAAGAGCCTACTCTTATTCTTTGTATCAAACGAAGTATAAATTTTGATCTGGTTTAACCGGTTCCTTAGGAAAGCCTTTTTATCTTCCTTTATGCCTCAGGCAAACCTTCAATCATTAGGCACCTTCCCCATATGAATCAGAAGGGAACAAGAAGAACATCTTTGTTTTGAGGGAGTCTGCTTTGTTTTGCTTTGAGCTTGAAAAAACTGCATGGGGTTTGTTTTTTTCTCTAGGTCTTGGGTTTTCTACCACACAAAGACTTGGAGAGTTGGAAGGGCTCTCAGAAATCATCCAGGCCCAAGTTTCTCATTTTACATATAAGGAGACTCTCAAGTTAAGTGACTTGCCTAACATCACACAGCTTTTCGGCTAGGATTAGAAGCCATGCCTTCTTTCACAGTCTGGACTGGGCCTATTTTGGATGTCAAGCTCTCTCCTAAGAATTTAGCTATGGGATTTCTGCTCCCTCTCTTTATGATATGAAGAAAGGATTGAACGAGAGATTTGCTTATATTGAGAGATCATATCAAAAAGAAAAAGTTTATTTTTCAAACTAAGTAAAATGCTTTGTATTCATAGTGTGTTCTTTCCCTCTTTCTAAGAACATTTAGGACCCATAAAATCAGAGAAGTGTAATGGCAAACAGAATATCAACCTAATTTTGCCCACAAAAATTTCTTCTCTTCCTTCCAAGAGTTACCTGATCTTAAGATTTCTGGATCAAAGACAAAGAAAATAGATTGACATTCATATATCCTTTCATTTAAAACTCTCAGTAATACAATGTGGTGATAATTAAAAAATAGCAAAGAGACAGAGACATCCAATAACTTCCTTTTGGTGTTCCAGGGCAGGGTGTTTATTTTGTATAGGACAAGAATTAGTTTTCCCGAGTTTTCATTCAAATGTGGTCAAAAGGTCATGATTAACATAATGTAACAGATCTTTAGGATTCCAGGAAAGACTTCTTCCACAGATGTCAATCATCTCTGACAGTTGTCATCTCTGCTCTGAAAGTCAGAAATGAGGAAGTATATTGTACCAAGGGGAATTTTCTCACTTTTATGGATGGAGATAGAAGATAGAAGTTACAATTGAGGAATAATGTTGCTCAGTGGCTCCTCTCTTTATCAGGTACAGAAACACAGAACCATAAGATATTAATTCCAGACTTCCCCAGTTCCATTTATGAAGTCTTTTGGGTTCTGATAGAATTTTCATCCCTGGAAATCATACCATATTTACTGCTACTAGATCCTTTAATCCACTGCCCGTTTTCTATTTCAAGTGCCTTCTTTCAAGTCTATCTTTCCTTAGACTATTGTTAGACATTTTAACTAACTTCTCCTATGTAGATTCTCTCCCCTCTCCTAATTCATCATTCACATCTCTATCAGAACTGTCATAATGTACAGATCTTACTATGCCTCTTTTCTAATAAAAAACTTTCAGGGATTCTCCAGTACCTACTGCATAAAATCCAAGTCCTATTTCCTAGAATTTTAGGTCTTTCAAGACCTGATCCCACCTTTTTCTTTCTAATTTTATTTTACATGTTTCCTAGGTCAACCAATCGAAGTTATTTGCTTGAATCTGAGCATGTATCTCCCTTTCTGACCTCTTTTTGCTCCTGCAATTCTCAATAATCTAGAGTCTGTGTTCCCCTTAAGATCTCTCCATAGCATCACACATTCCCTCTCACATCTTTCTAGTCTCCAAGAATAAAGTTCCTCTTCTCTTAGCTTTGGAGATTATTTCTCTGATCTTCCTATTATACCTTCCCTCATTCAACAAACCATAGACTTGGACCTAGAATAGATCCTATGAATCATCTAGCCTAAAGGGTCTTAACTTGAGATCTTTTAATCCCCAAAGGGTCAACAGATAAATTTCAGTAAGGTCCATGAACTTGGAAGGGAAAAAATTACATCCTTATTTTCAGTAACTTCTAATTGAAATGTAGCATTTCCTTCAATTTTTAAAGTGGACCATAATTTGCTTATTCATTCCCCAAATATATACTCTGCTCCCACAAAAAGTGCTGCTGGGAATATTTTCTTGTATTTTGGAATGTTTTGCTTATTTTGAACTACTTGGCGTATATGCCTATCACTAGATTTCTGATTCAGATAGATATTTTAGTCTCTTTTAAAGCCAAGTATTGCTGTTTTGCACATCTGCGTTAGGTGCTAAAAGTCCATGGAAAACAGATATGCTAAAAGTCATTTTAGCAATAAATGAATAAATGAATAATCTTTTTTTGATATTTTATTTTTATTTTTCCAACTACATGTCATGAAAGCCTTTCAATATTCAACCACTTGTATATTCATAAGTTACACATTTTTCCACCACCCTTCCTTACACTGCCCGCCCCCCCCACCCTCTGCCCCGGGCAAAAATGGTGACCAGTCCAGTAAAAGTTGTGCAGGTACACCCATGTTTAAACATTCCCATGTCATTTTAGTCATTTTGTATATGAGGAATTAGGACCAAGGAAAAAGAAAGAAAACCATGGGATAGGAAGAAAAACATAAGAGAATTTTTTTTAAAAAAGCAAACATAGTATCTATTTAGATTCTATGGGGTTTTTTTTCCTTCTGGGTGTGGATGGTGTTGTCCATAATAGGTTCCCAGGTTTGTCTTGGCTCTCTGAACTACTAAGAACTGGATCCATCACAGTTTGTCAGCTCACAGTGTTGTTGTTAATATGTACAACATTCTCTTGGTTTTGCTCCCTTTGCTCAGAATAATTGATTAATCTCTACAAGACACTGTCTGTCTTGCTTAATATCTTCAAATCCACCCAAAACTGAACAATAAAACCCCCCTGAAACAAAATTCTTTTTTGTTAAAAAACAATGTCTATACATTCAGAAAAGTACAAGATTTATTACTTATCACTTGTCATAATACAGGATTCATAAAAAATAGCAGCCAATGTATTAAGTGATAAATTCTGAATTTCAAGGTCATTGTCATATTTGAAAAACAAGTAAACAAATAAACACCAAGATGCTGGTGTTTAAAAATAGCTTATTGAAAATCCCTTAAAGAAGGGATTTAGTGTAAATAATTTACTTACTGTACATTAAGAAAATTACTTATAGAGTAACAAATGTAATTATTTATATGACTAAATTAAGCATTCTTAAAAGAAGCAATTTTTCCTATTTGTGTTTTTCTTATGCTCTGAATTTTGAAAAACCTGTACACAATGAACTAAAGTTAAAATTATTTTAAGTGCAAAGTATCCTTCTTCCATTTTCTCTTTTACATTTAATTAAGTGGGGGAATCTAAACAAATTGAAATTTGGCAATTTGACATATAAAAATCATTTTTTAAAAATCTTATTCCAAGTCATTAGCAATTTAAAAACCTAACAACGTCTCTATAAGAATATTTATTAATTTTAGAAGATAGATACTTTTGAATCCCATTCTCCTATTGAAAGATATAGAAAAGTGTCAAATCTAGTCTCTTTTTAGAGAGTAGGCTGAAGAACAGAAGATGGTATAAATAATCTAATTTGATGATATATTTAAAAAAACCATAATGGAAGTCTACATTTCTATCCTCTTCAGATCAGGGATCCCAAAATGCAACCAAATTTATAGAATTCTTTATTAGGATGATTCCCTTTCACTTACCCTGTTTTGAGAAGTTACATAACATTTTTTCAGTAAAAATATTTTGTGATATGAAGAAACTAATATTTATCTTTAACCACTTTATACTCTAATGTAAGATACTGAGTATAAAAATCAAGTATTAAATGGACTTCTCCTATGACATGTACATGTGACAAACACATCTAGAGGTCATTTGCTCCAAATAAATAAGGCCCAATGAACTCACAAAATTCCCAAAAAAGAAAAAAAAATAAGGACCTAATGAGTGTAAATTGTAAAGAGAAAATACAAGGCATTAATATCTCTGGAGAAGTCAGAAGTCTTCTGTGGAGAAGTTTTGGAAACAAAAGACATTATTACACAAATCAAACACAACAGTATTTTTTGGAGACAGGGAAAAATAAATAGATCCCATAGGAAGATTACAGATTTTTCTTTAAAATTTTTCAATTTGAAAAATAAAATTCAAAACTAAATATACTCTGAACCCTTGATATTTGATAAAAGACCATATTGTCATGTTCCACAGTTGCCACAAAAATATTTTTAGAGTGTTATGAAATACTTGCTATGCTAGACTTCCCTTTAGAAGTTCTGGTTCTGTAACAGGAAAGCAATCATGTAGTTCATCAGATTTTTATGGATATGCTAAAAAAGCTTCACCAAGAAAGATTTGTAAATACAAAAACAAAAATCCTCTTTATTATTCATCTAGAATGTTAAGACTGAAATGCTAATTATCCACTGATTACCTTAGGTAGGAAAACTGAATATGGTCATTGTATCTTCTTCTAAAACATGAAAATATTCAGCTGAATATTTCAACAGTTCTTAAAAGAAGCATGAATTCCTTTTTCCCTCTTCAAAATGGCTCATCCAGAGGGATCAGTGATCCAGATTGTCTGTCCGATTAAATAAAGTGAGATCATCATCACATTCTATGTTCGCTAATAAAGCATGTCGATCTTCATTGGCATATGAAGATAACTGGGCTTTTTTGGAAGTAGTTGTCAACTGACTCCAGGTAATATCGGTGTTTTTAAAAGCATGTAGAAGGAAGATGCCATTAACAATAGTGAAGAATCCACTCAGTGTCCCGATGACATCACCAGCATTCATACTATACCACTCTTTGAATAAGATGGCAGAACATGTCACTACCATTGATGTGAAGAATACATAATAAATAGGAGTCACTAGAGATGCATTGAATGTATCCAGTGCTTTGTTGAGATAGTTAATCTGAGTAATAACTGAGACTACTACTGTCACCAACAAAATAAAGACAAAGGGATCCTTGTAAACTGGTTTCTGTTCCAATAGCTCCTTGATGGCGATTCCTAAGCCCTTGACACAAGAAACTGAAAATACTCCAATTACTGAACAAATTGAAATATAAATTAATATATTGGTCTGACCTTTCTTTGGAGCAACAATCACAATCAGTACCAAACAGACCACAATTACAACCACAGCAAAGGAAATAAATGCTGTTAGGAAAGAAGGGGGAAAAAAAGCAGTCAGACAATACTTTCAAGATATTCTTCCAAACTACTTTAGTTATATTATTAGGAAGCCATTGTTTCCACTAGTTTGGAGCCAGAAACAAAAATATCAAAATATCTTTTGAAAACCTACAATTCTAACCATTAATATTTTTCATTCTAGTCAATTAACAGTAATGCCCAAGGAAAACACATAATCCCCTTAATATGACTGGTAAGAAACAAAAGTAATTATAAATCTGAGAGGTATCTTTGAGGTAAATCTGACAGGTAAACAGAGTTTTAGACGCCAAAGACTTGGTGTTGAATCCTGTTTCTGATACATTATATATTTTTTCACAGGAAAGTTCCTTAATCTCTCAGTGCCTTTTTCTGGGATTATAAATTACATGATGCCAATCTACATTGGTAAAGAATGTTTTCCATGTTAATATTGATAGATTCATAGGTATGAACTTTCCCTCCTTCCAGAAAATGGGGAATAAATATTCCCAACACCACAGACAAAGGAAGAAAGTTAAGTAAGATAAGTGTTAGTGAAGTTATTTTAATTACAGACCTGGATCTCTTAGCTTTATTTCCATATCATGTAGAGATGTGACTTCCTCTTCTTTTGGGGCATGGATAACCATCACAGTTGACCCCAAGATACTTAACATGCAGCCTATTTTCCCATGAATGTTCAATCTCTCATTTAAAAAATGGGCTGACAACACTGCACTTTTAGGGACAAAAAAACAAAAAACAAAACAAACAAAAAGCAATCATTCTGATTAAACTAACTTTTGATTATATGTTGAACAGTCACAATTCGGCGCATGCTATTCTGAACCCTAACCAAATGTACTTGATCAATACTGAAAGTTTTTCAAAGTTTCACCAATTTAAACCAGGAACAACTTAACTCAATGTCAAACTTAAATGGAAACCAGGATCACTAAACTATAAATAAGAATCTCTAGAGGCTACAAATTTACTTTCCAAACCACATGAAACATTATCTTATTGTATTTTTGTTTTGTTAAATATTTGCCAATTATATTTTAATCTGATTTGGGCCACACACAGGAGTGTTGTGGGCTGTATGTGACCTTTGGGTCATGTTTTTAAAACCTCTGATTTAATTGATGTTCAACACCCTCAACCTCAGTCTTTTTTAGGAAGACTTTAAAGTTGAAGATTGTTGCTTTAATCATTCTGTGAACTCCTGCAAAATCTTGTATAATTTTTTAAAATTCCTACATTTCACTTTAAAAGTGTCAGAAATTCAAAACCCATTCTCCAGATTTCTATTTTAATATCTTACCCATGAGACAGAATATTCATTTTAAAATGAAAAAGTAGAAAAGCCTCAGAAAAGATGACATGCATATTAAGGATTTATATACACCAGACCCAAGAAAACATAGAAGACCGAGACTGTATGGCTTGTACTGGGGTTAACAAAGAAGGGAAAAGAAAAGGAGCATAAAAACATTGGTTAAGAGTTGGAAGGGGTCATGGCTCTGACAAAATACATCTGTTTGGGAGTGAATTAAGGACAAATTTAGAAAAACTGGAGCTATATTCTTCCATGAATTTAATATTCAGTTCATGGTTCTAATTTAGAAGGAGAGCTCTGGATTTGGGTCAAAGGACATGGGTTCAAATTCTGTATCTACTGCCTTATTAGCTATGTGAATTTGAGCTATGCTCTTGACCTTTGTGGGGTCCATTTCCTTATCTGTAAAAAATGGGGTAGGGGGAGGTTTGGATGAGATGGTTTTTAAGGTTCCTTCCAACTCAAATTAAATGATCCTATCATATTTCTCTTTAATTTGATTTAAATAGAAAATTAACAAGTAAAGATTTTGGCAAAGAGTGACACTAAAAAAATCGCTATACTTTTTTCCAAGGCTTATTCATGATCACTACTATAAGCCCTGGCCTAAGAAAGCAAGAGCTTGGCAGCATTCTTTATAAAATGAAATGTTAAAAAATGTTCTCAGCTTAAGTAAAGTGGGAAACCAAGCAGATAATGACTGTGAGGGGTCTTGCAAGAGAAAATATTTCTTTTTTGTACTTCTGACACATGCATACACATATAGATGTATTTATATGTATAAATGCATGTATAATGTATGTATATAAATTCTTACGGTTTAATATTATTATGCCATGAAACCCCTTACATGAAGTTCTTCCTTAGTCTCACATACCTTATAAGAACACTCAGTGCCCCCAAAGGGGTAACCAGTGTCGCTGGTGCAAAAGCATATGCAGCAAAATTTGCAGCCTCTCCTATTCCCACTATAAAGCAAACAGGATTGTTGACATGAATGTTAATTTAATTTATTAGAAAATAAAAATAAATAACACATACAAAGCAATGAATTCATTCCAAGGACTGGTCTAAGCAAAAATAAATTATATATGAAAAGTTTTGAGATTTGATTTACCCAGAAAAATTATTAAGAGTTTTAAAGCACATTAAAGTCCTGTAATAAGGCAGGAAATAAAACTTATCTAATACTAAACAGTTGATAGTCACAATAAAATAAAAGAAAAATTAATATGCTTTTAAAAGACTTTCTAAAAACAGTTCCAATTGCATCTGGGTAGACAAATGAAAACTAGTAAAGGAAGGCATGGAAAATACTAAGGACCATTTCTCCTCCTGACCAAGAAGCTTCACTGTTTCACAAAACAAAGAATGAAGTTAGCAAAATTAGAGGGGTTTGCAGATGTGACCTTTAGTGTGATGTAGGCAATAGCATTTAGTTAGTGTCAACTCTGTTAAGTGCTAGGGATACAGAGAGGCAAAAGACAAATTCTGCTTTCAAAGAACTCCCATTCTACTAGGAAAGAATATAAAAACACTATATACCAACAAGATAGAAAAAGAATTCATTGGAAATAATCAATAGGAGAAATGTATTAGATTTAAGGAAGATCAGAAAGATTTCTTTCAGAAGGTATAATTTTAGCTGGGGCTTAAGGGCATCCAAGAGGTAGAGATGAAGAGGGGAAAACATTCCAGATATGGAAACAGCCAGTGAAAATGAAAAGAGTTGGGAAATGAGTGTCTTGTGTCAATAGCAATGAGGAAGTCAGGGTTACTGGATCACAAAATACAGGACAGTTAAGGAGTAAGAAGCCAAGAACCTACCTAATCAGATGTTCCTTAGTTGACCAATGTCTACAATGCGACATTTAAAAACTCACAAGATCATCTCCAAATTTAACTCTACTTATACCCAAAAGACAATTAATTTCTAATGGAAGGGTAAACCTTAGAAACTTTCTTTCAATAGGGATAATTCTGGGCCAAAGTGTTGTCACCATTTGGAAATTTGCTCACAGACTTTAGATGTCTAAATGGTAAATTTCTCTCCCCAGTCCCCCCAACTCCATACACTTTACACCAGAGATTAACAGAGAAAAATAAACAAAGTCAACATTAAGAGAAACACTTCCTCCCATTTTCCCTTTTTTTGCCTCTGGAATGGTAGGGTTCTTTTTTTCCAAGTTAATCTACCAAGGCTTTAGGGAAACTGAGGCACACAGGATTAAATGATTTGCTGCTAGTAAGTGTCTGAAGTCAAATTTGAAATCAGGAAGATGAGACTTCTGACTTTAGGTGTGGTTCTATCCACTGTACCAACCTGCCTAGTGACATATTGATAGAAGCAACTAGAATAATTGATAATTTCTTCATTTGAGCACCCAAGAAATTCTACTAATCTCTATTGTATATATATCCTTGTCATGACTAGACTCAAAAGAAAAATTTCAAAGTGTCTGGGGTCTGCTCCTAGAGAAATACATTTATAATAGACACCAGCTTTCTTTGTACTCTTAAACATTCAAAAATATAAATTCCAATATTAGGATACACTCAGGCTAGTCTATAGTCTTGATAGAGTAGAACAGTTCCTTCAAGAGCTCGATGATGTGTAAATCAGGAGGAGAAATATTCCAGGAGTCTGGGTTATAGACTGAAATTTGTTCTCTATTTTATTTTAACATTAGTAATATTTAGCTGCTTCCTATGAACATAAGCTGTGTCTTTCTTCCTCAAATCCAAATAGTACATTAATATTTCTGTGTATAAAGAAGCACCTATGTAGTAGAATTCTTTTGAAAGTACTTTCTATCAGCAACCTAAATGATTAAAACCCTATCTCTGGAGCAATTAGATAAAATGAGGTACACTTTTATTTCATTTCAGATACTTTTCTATTTATTGCCCCAAACTTCACTGCCAATTATCTATTTTATTCTCTCCTGCATCTGAACAAAGGGAACCTATGTATTACTTCCATCTCTATCAAAGACTAGTTGTGCACCTTGGGCTACTACCACTTCTTAGGCCATTGTTCCTTCCTCTAATGTTGGGGTTGCCAATAAAGTGATTTCTAAGACCTCTTCTAACTTAATGGACCTATTTGTCTGTAAACACTTTTCTTCTTATATCTTAGCTAAGAAAGCACATGTAAATTATTTAAATTTCTAACCAAAAAAATCCAAATTAGAATGATGGAAAAGCACTTTGAAAATTGTGAAGTGGGGGCCGGCTAAGTGTCACAGTGGATACACTGGCCCTGGAGTCAGGAGTACCTGCATTCAAATCCGACCTCAGACACTTACTAATTACTCAGCTGTGTGGCATCGGGCAAGCCACTTAACCCCATTTCCTTGAAAAAAAAAACTAAAAAAAAGAAAGAAAAGAAAATTGTGAAGTACTGCACAAACAAGAGGCATTTTTTTAGGGTTTTACAAAATGGGATTAAGTGACTTGCCCAAGTTCACACAGCTAGGTAATTATTAAATGTCTGAGGTCAAATTTGAACGCAGGTCCTCTTGACTCCAGGGCCAGTGCTCTACTCACTGTGTCACCTAACTACCCCTAAGAGGTATATTGTTAATTCATCTTTGATATTCTTACTCATTGTATCTTACAATGGCAAAGTTAATTAAATAGTAATTAAGTAGTTAAGTAATTAGTCTAAATTGCCATTTATCCTTAAGCAAATCCTCAAAATTCCTGAAAAACATTGCTCTTAAAGTTCCAAGCTTTTGGCTACAAAGATTAGGTAATTTGGAAGTAGTTGAAAGATACAAAAATTTATGATTCTTTTAAATAAGTTTCAGTTTGGGGTTGAAACAGTTTTTAAGGCAAGAAGGAAGAGACACTTGCTATACTTCTACTGGCATCTCATCAAGGAGATTCTCTGGAACTAGACACTTCTGCAACCCTAGCCAATGAGAGAGAGGAGGGAGACAGAGGTAAGGAATCACAGGATCAGAGGCAGGTGGGAGCAGGTAGAGGTGTGAGTGAGATTTGTTTTTCTTTCCTTATCTCAAGTGGCAAGCAGTGACTTATTTTAATCATAGTCTGCTTCTAACAAGAACAAGGTACATTTAAAAAAATATTTTAGATTTTTCAAGGCAATGGTGTTAAGTGGCTTGCCCAAGGCCACACAGCTAGGTAATTATTCAGTGTCTGAGGCAGCATTTGAACCCAGATACTCCTGACTCCAAGGCCACCTAGCTGCCCCCAAAACAAGGTACATTTAAGAGATAAATTGATAGCACAGGTATAGTTTCAGATCAGAAAAAAAAAAACTAGGCAAAGTATTCAAAGAAAGCCCTGTTCTTGATTTTCTTCTCAAAATATGTGTGAGAATTCAAAGGGGAAATACATAATTGAATATCAAATTTAACATATCTTCTTTCCCTCCATTATTCCAGGACTATAGAGATAGTAGGAATGAAATAAAAGTAATTTGAGTCATACAATTAAATGATATTCTACTCAAATAAATATACAATAACATACACCTGTTCTATTTATTACACTAGTTGAGTGACCCTGGGCAAAAATCACTTTACCTCATTGCTCTAGACAATTCTCTCTGATTATAAATTGAGAAAACACACTTTTATGGATAGAGAGAATTTTCTTATCTGAGAAACCAGTGAAATCAGGTTCAGTTGCTGTCCTTATATACATTGTCATTTCTATATAGAAGCTTGGTAAGTGGACATAATCTCTACTATGAAGATAACCTCTTACCAGATTCTGGAAAGTATCATACTCTGGATCTTTATTATTTTACAACTGTATTGTAGGTATTAGGCACTTACTTGAGAGTAATCCTGCCCACCAGAGCCATTCCTTCAGGTAAGAATGTCCACCTTGCCCTAGAAAAATAAGCAAATTCTAACACGGAAAATGATGAAACTCAGAGGAGCAATTATCTGAAAGATGAATTCTCTAAAATGTAGAAAAAAGTGGGGCAGGATGGGAGGGAACAAGTCTTGCTAGCAAATGTTTCACTAGTAATTTCCCAAGAATTTGTGAAGTTATCTCTAAGAAGCAAGGAACACACTTGGTCTTTCCTGTGATTAGCTTCCATCTAAAAGGAAAAGAGATTGCATATAGTATTGACAGCTGTCTCCCAATTAAAGATGAACAAGTCCAAGGATGCTGCACTGCAAAAATCAGTCCCACGAGAAAGACTTTCTGAATGATCTAAGCCAAGATTCAGTATGAATTAATAATAACATAAGTTTTTTTAAAGGTACTAAAAGCAGATTTGGTATAGTAGAAGGATTAATGAATAAGGAGTCAGGAGACTGAAGTTCAAGAACTCGCTCTGCCATTAACTTGAGCTACAATGCTAAACAAGACATTTTATTTCTTTTTTGTTTCTATTTTTAAAATTTTTATTTCTCTGTAAAGTGAGAGATGGGAACTCAACTAGATTAGAGTGGTGGTGGTGTTTTTTAACCTGGAATTCACAGACTCCAAAGGGATCTATAGAGAGAAAGAAAAAAAAGAAAGAGCTACAATTTGTTTGGAGGCATTAGTTTCTTACCAGCTCTGGTTATTCCCTTTTTAGCCAGTTCTAAGAGTCCCTTCTTTTTTATTATGAAGCTGGAGCCTATGAAAACACTGGAACTTACGGCCAGGACTAAGCCTAGAAAAAGGCTGTATTGGTTCTCTGTAGATGTAGAAATGCTCAGGTTTGTTCCACTGGAATTCTGGTTCTCATGGGTGACATAAGAAGCCTTTAGTTGTGACACATTGGTAATCTGACACCATGCCTGGTAGGAGTTGGAACATACCAAAGAGAGCACAGAGCCTGGAAGAAGATACAGGGAGAAACATTACCAAAATGGAAAAATGTTTTATTGATTCCCCCATACCTACCTTCATATCACATTCTTAAGATGATATGAAGCCTTGAGCTATGTAATTTAAGTTTTATATATATATATTTTTTTAGGTTTTTGCAAGGCAAATGGGGTTAAGTGGCTTGCCCAAGGCCACACAGCTAGGTAATTAGTAAGTTTTATATTTCTACAAATATATGATCTCCTCACCTTAAGCTTTACTCTGTACAGGAAAGATAGGAACCCCTCTATGCCTTCCCAAACAGTACAACTCACATCCATGCTTTTCTATCTGCCATAAAGGATCTATTCAACATATAGGAAACTTTCCTTTTTTCCTTTTGTAGCCAAAAAAGCAGTTCTAGAGAAATTTATATGTCTAATGCTTTTGTCAATAAAAGAAAGAAATAGCAGATCAATGAATTGGGCATGTAACTATTTTATTGATATTTTATGTAACCCTTTGTGAGGATGGGTCCATTCATAATCTATCACTCTTACTATCTAACAGGTCGGTTTCTTTTTCAGATGTCTTCTATGTACAGAAAAGATAGTAAAATCATAGCTTTATAGCTAGAAGTAACTTTAAAGGCCACTGAATCCAATATTCATTTTCCAGTACTCTATAGTATTAGCCTGGACATAGGAAGACACATTTTGCTGAATTCAAATCTGACTTCATATACTAAATGTAAAACCCTGAGCAAATTATTTAACCCTGTTAGCCTCATCTGAAAAATGGAGTGGAGAAGGAAATGACAGACCACTCTAGAATCTTTGCCAAGAAAACCTAGATGGGGTCAAGAAGGGCTGGACACAATAGAAAAAAATGGCTAAAAATAAACTACTACCTCCAGAGCCCCAAGTCATTGTTGGTGATATGCAGCTGTCTTCCACATACCATATATCTTTATTTGGGTGTGAAGGGGTAGAGAGACTTATTCTCCCTTTCTCAACCAGGCTAGAAGTATAGTGGCACAGGCCCAATTTCACTACTTATCTACCCTGAAGATTTAACCTATTCTGTTTCTGTCCTTTTGAAGGTCTATTAGTCCCCTGTTCACCATAAAAGTCCTTGATTCAGTGAAGATATCCAAATGGATTAAGTACTATTGAAGTTCAGAACTCCCAGGCCTGAGCAGCAAACTTAACAATAGTAGGGATAATAGCAATGTGTCACCATGCTTGGGCCACCCAGTATCTTTCCACAACCTTTGGATCACTTTCAAAGTGTAAATAGTATTATCTCCATGTTATATTTGAGGTAACTGAAGTTAATAAAATACAAGGGACATGCCTATGATTCTATAGCTAAGTACTGGAGCTGGGACTTGAAACCAGACCTTCTGACTCCAAGACTTTTTTCCCTGGAACCAGTTTCCTCTAGAATTCTGTAAAGTACTTGGCATTTTCGGCTCATTTAACAAGCAATAACTATTCCACAAGGAACCTAAGTCACCTACTTGGTGATTTAAGAAGAAAGAATTCTTCCAACCAGTAAACTGTGGTTAGTTTTCCATAACAGTATTAACTGAAGTGAACAATTCCTCAGATTCTCTAAATGAAATTAAGTTTAATACTAAAATGAGTTGTGTGCCTGTGATTTTTTTTAAGTGTTTTGAAGGCTAAATGAACATATGATTCAACTAAATTAGTTCCACTAAATAATAAATATAAATGAGATTTTCAATACTGAAAAAATTCCCTAAAATACTTATAGTTAGATAATGCTGAATGGTGAACAGTTTTTTAATATTATCAGTCGATGTATCTACTCTAAACTTTCTATCTCCTACAGCAGTTACCAAATTTTTGTTAAATTCAAATGAACTGACATGGAGAAAATTTTAGAACAAAAAAAGCAGAACAATTGAATTTTAACTTAAACTTGCTTCTCCTTAATTATGAAAAATTCCCATAGACAATAAAGGACCTTATGTTCATATTCGAATATGTTCATATTCACTGGTGAATGAATTTGGTCAGGAGCAAACACACAGACACACCTCTCAAAGTTTTTAAACAAAGAAAAATACTTCATGACTGATGAACAAATCAGTTTTGCAACAGAACTTCAGTAAGAGAATTGGTATTTGTCCCATACAAGGGGTTCAGGATTGTACTGGACAGAGTAGCCAAGGCTTTGCCCCCTTGGGATCCACCCAGGGGACGACACATACTTCCTTCTACTGACCTTATACCATAGCCCCATGAATTCAGGTCTATCTCCCTTGTTGACCTCTTAGCCACCAGTGACCTACCATACCAAAGGCAATCTCTTGTCTAATTCTAGAATTAAGGGAGGTGACTTCCCTTGTTACCATCCTTCCTCTACCTCTTTCTCCTTCCTTCATTCTACCAGGAGTTGGGGAAGGGGAGGCTGTCTAAAAAATTGTCAGTCATACTATAGAGGCATAAATTGATGGGACAGTCTTCCCTCAGTTTGAGAAATTCACCTAAGAAACAATGAAAGTAAAAGCCAAAGTATGTTCACTTTAAATCCCTGTTTGTTCCTATTGTTTTCTTTCCCTTTCCCCCCAGGTCTTCCTTTTCCCTTTCAGGAATCAAACTAGTTCTGGTTTTGACAGAATGTCATATGCTCTTCTGAGTTTTCCTATATCAAGAATTTAGAAATGGAAGAAATATTCAAGTCTAAAATAATGGTGAAACCAAAGAACTTAGTGGCTTCATTTCTCTTAACCCATTTGTCTTCCCAGGATAGATAAGACAGATAGTACCCTCATTTTATTGCATACATATAATAAAATGATGAGAACTAAGAAATATATATTTAAACATTTCAGGAACCTCAAAATACTTTCCATAATTTGGAGGATCGACCACATTTCAGAACCAAAGAATCAAATGACTCAGCACATTCCATTATAACTATGATTAAATTTCATCAGCTCAGATACTTTTCAGTGCAGTTCTAGGATTTTCAGCAATCTTTTTTTTTGCAAGCACTGCTGTAGACTTTCACACATATGACACTTAGCTATGTGTCTCCTGTCTAGACCATCTCTCTGCCCCCCAATACCTGAAATGATTAGCAAAAAATCCCCAGTAGCCAAATCAGTATCAGTTCCATTCCTGTCTGAAAAAAATAGAAACAAACAACTCAAGACATCTGGCTTGACTGGCCAAGTGAATTCCACCCACAGTAGCATTCATGTCACTTAATATGTGGTTAACATAACTATTTCAAAAACTCCATCCCTGGAATCAGTGTAGGAGGATTCCATACCAGGGAAACAATGTTCTTTCTAAGTAGTCATGGCAGAATGTCTCCTACATTTATAGGGGGAGAAGAGAGGTTGAAGGGTGAGGTAGGAAATAAAATGATCTTTGTAATGTGTGAGTACTCATTATATACAGTGAAAAATGAGAGCATATTGCAGTGTCCCTGGCAGGAAAATAATTAAAAAAGCAGTCCAGTTGCTCGAATCTGATTACTGATTCCAGGAACTAAATGTTTTCAGATTGTTGTAACTTTTGATTATTCATAAGGAGAGATGTTGTGGCATGAGGAAATTAAAAAAGGACAGAGTAATGGAGGAACTGTTTATTTTAGTATTACTTAGGGTGGAACCCAGTGAATAGAATCAGTTTTTACCCATGAGCAGCAGCAAAGATCTAATGTGATATAACTGAAGAAACAGGCATTCAATTCTCACTGGTCTCACTTATTGAGATATAGCATAGTGGATAAACTACTTAACATGGATTCAGAATGTCTTGAGTTCAAATAGCACTTTCAATGCTTGTTAGCTATATTGACTAGTTGTATGTTAAATAGAAATCACTTAACTTCTTTGAGATTGTTTAATGAGGATTATGTTTGAAGGAATTACCCCAGTAAGTTAAATGCTTTGAAAGTTTTAAAGCATTATATAAACACCAATTATAACTATAATTATTTCTATTGTGAAAAAAACTAATATTTGCATGTGTCTGTGTGTGTGTGTGTGTGTGTGTGTGTGTGTGTGCCGAAAGAGAGAGAGAGAGAGAGAGAGAGAGAGAGAGAGAACGAACACAAGAGAGGTGTTAGGACAGATTTCAGAATTGCTTCTATTAGATTTAAAGCTAGAAACTAAAGTATGCTATAGTTGTTACTGGGGAATAAATTTAATAAGCAGCAGAATTATAGCTTGTAATACAAGAATCAGAGGAATTTGGCTGAGGTATAAGTCAAGTACAGTTTGTATTGACTTAGCCTAGCAAATGGCAGAATCTGTATCTCACAGAAGCTACTTCATCAAGAACTTTTAATGAATAGTTTCTGAGTCAGAAAGACAATGATGAAGATTTCAATTCAAGTATGAGTCATTATGAGCATGAGTTTTCCATGTTTTCAAACCAGCCTTCTTAACAAGTTTCTCCAAGTGAATGCCCTGGTGACCTAGGTTATGTACAGATGTATTTAAGTTCTCATTCACTTGCTTAATATAGGAGAACCTGTGATGTCCTTATTTCTTTTTACTTTACTATAAAATCATTATAAATATTATTTGCTATATTAGTATATCAAACTACAAAATATGAAAATTAAATTAAATATTTTTATTTATTATTAAAATGATTAAAGATCTAAAAGTGTCATCATGAATGGTTGGTTTCTATCGGTGGAAATGCATCAGCAATAGTTCAAAAGTTAGAGTGGTGACTAGGGGAAGTCTTCCCCAACCAGTTTCTTGAGACAGTCTGTAGTGGTAGTTCTCTGGGAATCTAGACTGTAGAGTAATCAAGTACTCTCAGAGAATGAGTAAGTTGTCTACATGATCTTGTGAGTTACCCATTCCATTGTTGAATCCCTTTTCTAAGTTGTTTTCTTTGTTCTGTTTAATTTGATGTATATCATTTCATATAAGTCTTCCCATGGCTCTCTGAATTCTTTATACTTATTATTTCTTATGGAACATTAATATTCCACTAGATTTTGTACTACACTTTATTTAATCATTCCTTCCATAAATTGGCACTTAAAATCCTGCAATATTGTTAGACTATCCTTCATATCAGACCTGTATTTTATGTATTTAATTATGTAGATACTGTATCCTCCTTTTCATACTCCAATGTATTGTCAGAAGTATTTATTTTTGTCCTTGTATGTTCAGTATCTAGAATGGTGCCTGGCACATAGGTAGGCTTTTAGTAAATGCTTATTGAATTGAATTCAATAGGAACCTTTTTTTTAAAAAAAGCTGACAAACTCAACTGAGATCTTTGCTCTTCAAAAAAATGACCTTTTGCCTTAATAAGAATGAAATAAATTACCACAAATACATGAATTACTTTTACAGTAGTGCTAATTTTTCTTTGGGAATTTAATTTCTAATATTACCATGAAGCCAACTTGTTTTCTTTGATAAATCACAACTTATTCTTGTTAGCATTGCCAGGACCCCTCTTCCATTTCCTTGATATGGACAGTATGGTGGCAGGTATTTGATTCAGAATCAGAGGATCTAAATCTGAATCTCTGATTTATACTCTGATATATGTTACTTGTTTGGTCTTGGAAAAGTCACTTACTTCCCATAAGTTTGAATTTTTTCATTAATAAAATGAAAGGGTCCAATTAAATGACCTACAACTCCAAGGTCCTGTCCAGCTCTAAATCTATGATCCTATGGGTGCAAAGGATACCTAGGAAATGATGTTGACAGATTTTTATCCTATTTTTTTATTCTTTGTTATATGTCTCTGGAGAAAGAATGGGAGAGGAGTATATTTTTAAAAGAAGGTGATTAAAATAAAAATTATATCAATAAAGATTTTTCAATGATAGGAAACAGGAATAGAAGAGATTATAAAATAAATTTGGGAAACTAGAGATAATAGTTGATATCTAAACTTGCAACAGTTAATCATTTGATCTTTATATATAGCCCTCTCAGGTATTTTATAGTTGAGGAAACTGAGGTCTAGAGAAGTTCATTGAACTGTCTGTGGTCATACAACTTCCAAGATCAGAGGCAAGTCTATGTCTAAGTATGGGGTAGGGGTGGGGAAGATAAACCTTTAAGTACAAACTATATAAACAAAATTAAAGCTGATGTACCAGTTTTAGCTATATCAAACACACAGTTAAATACCTAGTACTATCATTCTGAAAAAAATTTCCAGTTGAGAGTGCAGTCAGAAATCCAGAGTACTGCCACAATTTACTGAAATGTAAGGAATGATATTAGTACTACTTTCACTTGCCACTTTTTATCTTTTTCTTGGTCATTTACATTTTATGTTAAATATTATGCTCAGGGGTGAGGCAAATAGGTGGCACAGTGGATAGAGTACCGGCCCTGGAGTCAGGAGTACCTGAGTTCAAATCCGGCCTCAGACACTTAACAATTACCTAGTTGTGTGGTCCTGGACAAACCACTTAACCCCATTGCCTTGCAAAAACAAAAAACAAAAAACAAAAAAAATTATGCTCCAAGAGAGTTATCCTATTCTATGAACAGTACTATTAGTGGGAAATTTTTATTACCTTTGACCATTTAAGGACTTCCTCTGTCATTTTTTTTTTACTAGAGGCAGGGTAAGATGCTCTAATCTGATTAGGGACTCAGGAATTGAAAATTTTCATGTTGTGGAATAATTTGATTAACTGTTGCATCAGAGGTGGTGGTTTGAGGAAGCAAAAAGAGAAAACTGTGAAGACATTATTTATTTTGATATAGAAACCTGACCTCAAAGCCTTGAAGACATAGGTCTAGGTCCTGCCTCATTTAGAGTCTGTGTGACACTGGGCCAATCATTTAACTCTCTAACTACTCTAGACAACTTTCTTTCTCTTCTTTATTTTTTTGGAAATAATTGGGGTTAAGTGACTTATCCAGGGTCACACAGCTAGTTAGTGTCTGAGGCGGCAACTTTCAAAGGCTATAAGTTGCCCAGTTTCCTAAAGCCTCCTAATCCAATTAATCAAATGGGTAAAAAATTTATTAAGCATTTAGGATATGGTAGGTCCAGTAACTATATTTTTTCCTTCTATAATCAGGAAAAAGACCTAATGCTTTAAATCTATTTAATTTGGTAGAAAGTTTGTCCAGTAGTCAGTACATAAGCTATCCCTTTGGCTAAGTAGAGGAGGGATTTATTCACTCAACAAAATTGTGGAAAATATTCTCTCTTGTACTTTATTAAAGGGTTAAGTGAGATCTTGGACCATTTCCCTGTATACAGTGGAATGAGCTCAAGAATGGTAGTGAGGAAGAAAAATAGAAGTCCAAACTATGCGCAAAATTTGGGTAGTGCTGTTAATTGACTGTGACCTAATTCATTGGGTAGTGCTGTCAATTGACTGTGACCTCTCTGACTCAGTTTCCTCATCTGTAAAATAAAAATCACAACTTACATTGATTTAGTTAAGGTTTTAAAATTTATTAAGTGCTTTCCTAATAGCAATCTTTTAAAGTACAGAATGGAATCATTATTATCACAGTTTTATAGATAAGAAAAGTACCCTCTCAAGTTAAAAAACTTATAATTCTTGAGTTTGGACTTGAACCTGGGTCTTCTGACCCCAAGAGTGCTCTTACTGCAGAAACAAGATGTAAAAGTGCTCTGAAAAAGTAGTACTATATGAATTTATGCAGGACTCTACCCATTCTAAATAATAAGCAGACTGTCTAGGTCTTAACATTCTACAATTCCTCTAATTATCTCAAAATTCAGTAGAAGGGTTATTAGGTCAATAGAAGGAACATAAATTTAAAGCTGAAAGAGACTTCAAATCCATATAGTCCAAATCAAGTCCCTCATTTTATGAATTTGGAAACTGAGACCCATGAAGGTCAAGAAACTTGATCATTGTTTCCTACTCAAGGTAATAAGATTAAAAGAATTTGAATATAGGCTCTCAAACAACAAAGACAATATTAGTATTCCTACACCAAAGATCTCAATCCAAATCCTGTTTGTCATTCTTCTTTGCTGGCTGGTTCTCTAGCAGGGCCTGAGAAACAGTTTTGTAAACACCTTAAGCAATTTATATTTCAGATTTATAATTCTCACACCCCGTCCAATAAGCTCCTTAGGCAGACTCAACGGGGTGTTTGACTTGGAATAGCTTGGTTTATCATTAAGGAAAGGAAGGAAATACATTTAAGTTTCTGACTTAGCCAGGAAATAATTTTATTTTTTTAAATTGATATCATTTGGGGCAGCTAGGTGATGTAGTAGATAGAGAACTGGTCCTGGAGTCAGGAGGACCTGAGTTCAAATCCAGCCTCAGACATTCAATAATTACTTAGCTGTTGACCCTGGGCAAGTCACTTGACCCCATTGCCTTGAAAAACCAAAAAAAATTGCTATATTTTATTTTACAAAATTTCCATTTCCCATTGTTTCCCACCATCTCCCATCTCCCTACAGGCAATATTTTTTTATATTTTATAATTTTTCCCAATACTTATAAAAACCAATTTTAACATTTTTTTCAAATTTTGAGTTCCAAAATCTCACCCTCACTCTCCTCCACTGTCCATTGAAAAGGCAAACAATTTGACACAGATTATACCAGTATTGTCATGCAAAGCATATTTCCTCATAACTTATGCTATGAAAGAAAACAGACAAAAAAGAAAGAAAAAGTATTTTTCAATTTGCATTTAGGCTCTACCAGTTCTTTCTCTAGTGATTGACAGCACCTTTTATCATAAAACCTTCAAAGTTGTCATGGATCATTGTTTTACAGGAAATAGCTAAGTTATTCATTGTATGTCATCATACAATATAGTTATTACTGTGTACAATATTTTCCAAGTTCTGCTCATTTCACTTTGCATCTGCATATATAACAACTTATTCAGTCATTGCCTGACTGATGGACATCCCCTCAATTTCCAATTCTTTGCCACCACTGAAAGAGTTGCTATAAATATTTTTGTACACATAGGTCCTTTTCTTTTTTTGTCTCTTTGGGATACAGACCTAGTGGTATTGCTAGGTCAAAGGATATAAGTGGTTTTATAGCCCTTTAGGCAAAGTTCCAAATTGCTCTCCAGAATGGTGGAATCAGTTCAGAACTCCAACAGTAGTCTGCTCCTGGATTTGTCATTTTTCTTTTTTCCATTTGCCAATGGATACTTTGGTGATGGTAGTTCAGTTGTTTTAATTTGCATTTCTCTAATAAGGGGTATCCAACCTTTTAGTTCTGGCCTAACAAAAAACCCACAAGGGTTACATATAGAATTTAATACAGGAATACAATGCAACCCATACCAAGAAGGATTACAAAAACAAACTCAACAAGGGCCTGTTAGAATGAGTGGGACGCACCTGTTCTAATCAACAGTGATTTAGAGCATTTTTTCAAATAACTATAAATAGCTTTGATTACTTTTCTGAAAACTTCCTGTTCATTTCCTTAGACCATTTATCAATTGAGAAATTTCTCTTACTTCTATAAACTTGATTGTTTTCTATATAAGAAATGAAGCCTTCATCAGAAAAACAGAATTTTTTTTCACAGTAATGATTACCAACTGTAATCTATTACTTCTATCCTATTTCTCCCCTGTTTATCCTACTTGCTCTCATTTTACCCTGTCCATTTTTTTTTATGTTTTTGCAAGGCAAATGGGGTTAAGTGGCTTGCCCAAGATCACAAAGCTATGTAATTATTGTCTAAGGCCAGATTTGAACTTAGGTACTCCTGATTCTAGGGCCAGTGCTCTATCCACTGTGCCACCTAGCCCCCCCAACCCTGTCCATTCTTAAAAGTGTTTTGGTTCTTACTTTTGCTTCCCCCAAGCTGCCTTCTCTTCTATCAGCCACCCCACCCCCTTCTCTTATGCCCTTCTGCTCCTACTTCTATGGTAAGATAGATTTCTAAACTCCAATTGAGTTTGTACGTTATTCACTCTTTGAGTCAATTCCTATAAGAGTAAGGTTCATAGGAGGGCAAACACACTGAAGGGGGTGGTATTCAGAAACAACATACTGGGGAATATGGATGGGGGGGAAAGGGGGAAAATACAAACAGAAGGAAGATAGCACGGAGGGCAATAAAGAATTAGTAATCATAACCTTGAATGTAAATGGGATGAACTCTCCCTTAAAACGTAAGCAAATAGAAGAGTGGATTAAAAACCAGAATTCTACAATATGCTGCTTACAAGAAACTCATTTGAAGCAGAGAGATACATATAGAGTAAAGGTAAAAGGTTGGAGCAAAATATATTTTGCTTCAGCTGAAGTAAAAAAAGCAGGGGTAGCAATCCTTATCTCAGACAAACCAGCAGCAAAAATAGATAGCGTTAAAAGAGATAAGGAAGGAAACTTTATCCTCCTAAAAGCTACCATAGACAATAAAGTCATTTCAATATTGAATATATATGCACCCAGTAGGACAGCACCCAAATTCTTAGAGGAGAAGCTGAAAGAACTACAGGAAGACATAGACAACAAAACTCTACTAGTGGGAGACCTCAACCTCCCGCTATCAGATCTAGATAAATCGAATCATAAAATAAACAAGAAAGAAGTTTAAGGAGGTAAATAGATTGTTAGAAAAATTAGATATGGTAGACTTATGGAGGAAACTGAATGGAGATAGAAAGGAATATACCTTTTTCTCTGCAATACATGGAACTTATACAAAAATTGACCATGTACTAGGACATAAAAACCTAATGATCAACTGCAGAAAGGCAGAAATAGTGAATACATCTTTCTCAGATCACAATGCAATAAAAGCCATATGCAATACTGGGCCAAGGAGATATAGATCCAGAACAAATTAGAAACTGAATAACCTCATTTTAAAACATGAGTGGACCAAAAAACAAATTGTAGAAAGAATTAACCATTTTATCCTAGATAATGATAATAATGAAACAACATACCAAAACCTATGGGATTCATTCAAAGTGACTCTCAGGGGATATATTATAGCTCTAAATGCTTACATGAATAAATTGGAGAAAGTGGAAATCAATGAACTAAAAATGCAACTAAAAAAATTAGAGAAAGAACAAATCAAAAATTCCCCATTAAATACCAAATTAGAAATTCTAAAAATTAAAGGAGAAATTAATAAAATTGAAAGCAAAAACTATTGAATTAATAAATAAAACCAAAAGTTGGTATTATGAAAAAACCAATAAAATTGATAAACCTCTGGTAAATTTGATTTAAAAAAAGAAAGAAGAAAACCAAATTGCTAGTATCATAAATGAAAAAGGTGAACTCACCACCAATGAGGAGGAAATTAAAGTAATAATTGGAAATTATTTTGCCCAACTCTATGCCAATAAACTTGATAATCTAAGTGAAATGGATGAATATTTACAAAAATACAAATTGCCCAGGTTAAATGAAGAAGAGATTAAATACCCAAACAACACTATCTCAGAAAAAAAAAAATCAACAAGTCATTATTGAACTCCCTAAAAAAAAATCTCCAGGGCCTGATGGATTCACAAGTTAATTCTACCAAACATTTAAGGAACAATTGGTTCCAATCCTATATAAACTCCTTGGAAAAATAGGGAAAGATGGAATTCTGCCTAACTCTTTCTATGAAACCAATATGGTACTGTTATCTAAACCAGGAAGAGTTAAAACAGAGAAAGAAAATTATAGACCTATTTCCCTGATGAATATAGATGCAAAAATCCTAAATAAAATCTTAGCAAAATGATTACAACAAGTCATCACTAGGATAATACATTATGATCAAGTAGGATTTATTCCAGGAATGCAGGGTTGGTTCAATATTAGGAAAACTATTAGTATACTCAATTATATCAACAACAAACCTATCAGAAATCATATGATCATATCAATAGATGTTGAAAAAGCTTTTGACAAAATACAGCATCCATTCCTATTAAAAACACTAGAGAGTGTAGGAATAAATGGACTGTTCCTTAAAATAATCAGAAGTATTTATTTGAAACCATCAACAAGCATTATATTCAATGGGGAGAGGCTAGAGATATTCCCAATAAGATCAGGGATGAAACAAGGGTGGCCCATTATCACCGCTACTATTCAATATTGTATTAGAAATGTTAGCATCAGCAATTAGAGAAGAAAAAGAAATTGAAGGAATTAGAATTGGGAAGGAAGAGACAAAACTCTCACTCTTTGCAGATGACATGATGGTCTACCTAGAGAATCCCAAGAAATGATCCAAAAAACTACTGGAAACAATTAGCAATTTTAGCAAAGTTGCAGGATATAAAATAAACCCTCATAAATCCTCAACTTTTCTATATATGACTAGCAAGATACAGCAGGAAGAGCTAGAAAGAGAAATCCCATTCAAAGTAACCTCAGACAATAGAAAATACTTGGGAGTCTATTTTCCAAGACAGACTCAGAATCTTTTTGAAAACAATTATGAAACACTTCTCACACAAATTAAATCAGATGTAAATAACTGGGCAAATATCAACTGCTCATGGATAGGTAGAGCTAATATGATAAAAATGACAATTCTATCAAAACTAAACTATCTGTTTAGTGCCCTACCAATCAAAATTCCAAAAAGTTACTTTAATGAGTTAGAAAAAATTGTAAGTAAATTCATATGGAGAAATAAAAAGTCAAGAATTTCCAGGAGCTTAATGAAAAAAAAAGTGCAAAAGAAGGTGGCTTAGCCCTACCTGATCTAAAATTATATTATAAAGCATCAGTTATCAAAACTGTTTGATATTGGCTAAGAAATAGAGTGGTGGACCAGTGGAATAGACTAGGTGTAAAAGCAAGAGATGATTATAGTAATCTGCTGTTTGATAAACCCAAAGAGTCCAGCCATTGGGATAAAAACTCCCTCTTTTGGGGCAGCTAGGTGGCGCAGTGGATAAAGCACTGGCCCTGGAGTCAGGAATACCTGGGTTCAAATCCGGTCTCAGACACTTAATAATTACCTATCTGTGTGGCCTTGGGCAAGCCACTTAACCCCATTTACCTTGCAAAAAACCCTAAAAAAACAAAAACAAAAACAAAAAAACTCCCTCTTTGATAAAAATTGCTGGGATAATTGGAAGTTAGTATGGAAGAAACTTAGATTAGACCAACACCTCACACCCTTTACCAAGATAAGATCCAAATGGTTACAGGACATAAGACATAAAACACAATACTATAAGCAAATTAGAAGATCAAGGACTAGTCTACCTGTCAGATCTATGGAAAGGGGAGCAGTTTATGACTAAGGAAGAGTTGGAGAACATCACCAAAAACCAATTAGATGATTTCAATTACATTAAATTAAAAAGCTTTTGCACAGATAAAACCAATGTAACCAAGATCAAAAGAAATGTAGTAAATTGGGAAACAATCTTTACAACTAACGATTCTGACAAAGGACTCATTTCTAAAATATACAGAGAACTGAGTCATATTTTTAAAACAAAAAGCCATTCCCCAATTGACAAATGGTCAAAGGATATTCAAAGGCAATTTACAGATGAGGAGATCAAAGCAATCCATAGCCATATGAAAAAATGCTCTAAATCATTAATTACTAGAGAAATGCAAATTAAAGCTTCTCTGAGGTACCATCTCACAACCCCTCAAATTGGCCAATATGACCAGGAAGGATAATGATCATTGCTGGAAAGGTTGTGGGAAATCTGGGACACTATTACACTGTTGGTGGAGCTGTGAACTCATCCAACCTTTCTGGAGAGCTATTTGGAACTATGCCCAAAGGGCAACAAAAATGTGCATACCCTTTGACCCAGCAATACCACTACTGGGTCTACACCTTGAAGAGATGATGAAAAAGGGTAAAAACATTACTTGTACAAAAATATTTATAGCAGCCCTGTTTGTGGTGGCAAAGAATTGGAAATCAAGTAAATGTCCTTCAATTGAAGAATGGCTTAGCAAACTGTGGCATATGTATGTCATGGAACACTATTGTTCTATTAGAAACCAGAAGGGATGGGATTTCAGGGAAACCTGGAGGGGTTTGCATGAAGTGATGCTGAGTGAGATGAGCAGAACCAGAAAAACACTGTACACCCTAACAGCAACATGGGGGCAATGTTCAACCTTGAAGGACTTGCTCATTCCATCAGTGCAACAATCGGGAACAATTTTGGGCTGTCTGCAAAGGAGAGTGCCATCTGTATCCAGATAAGGAGCTGTGGAGTTTGAAGAAAGTTCAATTTCTATTCCCTTTAATTTAGAAAAAAACAGATATTGTCTGATCTTGTTACCTCTTAGACTTCACTTCTCTACTTTAAGGATATGATTTCTCTCTCATCACACCCATTTTGGATCAAGGTACAACATAGAAACAAAGTAAACACTGACAGAGTGCTTTCCATCAGGGGGTGAGGGGAGGGAAGCAAGATTGGGGGGAAAATTGTAAAACTCAAATAATATCTTTAATAAAAATAAATTTAAAAAAAAGAGTAAGGTTCATGTGCACCCTTCTCCCCTCCACTCTAAAATCACTTTTACCTCTTTTATGTCAGATAATTTACCTCATTCTATCTTTCCTTTTCACCTTCTCCCAGTGCATTCTTCTTTTTTACCCCTTAATTTTATTTTTTAAGGTAATCATACCATAACATTCAACTCACACCTATGCTTTCTGTCAGTGTATACTTCTTCTAATTGTCCTAATAATGAGAGAAAGTTATTAGGAGTTACAAGTATCATTTTCCCATGTATGCTTCTTTTGAGTCTCATATTTGAAAGTTCTGGTCTTTTCATCAGGAATTCTTGAAAGTCCTCTAATTCAGAGATGGGGAAACTTTTTTCTGCTAAGGGCCATTTGGATCGTTATAATATTATTGGCCTGTTATATTTGGTTAAACATTTAACTAATTCACCCCTAAAAATTAAATTTACTAAATTTTAAGTCCTGTCTAGAGGTACCTTATTGTGGCAGAGTCATAACAAATGGCTCTAGGGACAGACATTCCCCACTCCTGATTTAAATGAATCTTCATTTTAACTCAGTTTTGTTGGGTAGGTGATGGCTGTAATCCTGGCTCTTTTAATTGCTCTCCAGAATATCATATTTCTAGCCTTCCCAGCCTTTAATGTAGAAATTGCTAAATCTTGTGTTATCCTGACTGTGGCTCCAAGATACTTGAATTTTCTTTCAGACCACTTATAATATTTTCTCCTTGACCTGAGAGTCTTGGGATTTGGCTATAATATTCCTGGGAATTTTATTTTGGGATCTCTTTTAGGAGGTAATAAGTAGATTCTTTCAATTTCAATTTTACTCTCTGGCTCGACTTTCAGGTTAGTTTTCCTTTATAATTTTTTGAAAGATTATGTCTAGGCTCTTTTTTTTAAAACCAAGACTTTCAGGTAGAACAATGATTCTTAAGTTATCTCTCCTGGTTATCTTTCCCAGGTTAGTTATTTTTCTAATGAGATATTTCATATTTTCTTCTTTTTTTTCTTCTTTTAATCTTATTTGATAGTTTATTGATGTCTCATAAAGTCATTAACTTCTATTTGTCCAATTCTTAATTTTAAGGATTTGTTTCTAAATTTTAGAATTAGAATTAGAAAAAATTTCTAAATTTTTAAGGAATTATTTTCTTCAGTGAGCTTCCTTTTTTATTGGCCAATTCTGCTTTTTAAAGAGTTCTTCTCTTCAGTGAATTTTTGAATGTCTTTTTCCACTTGGCCAATTATTCTTTTCAAGGCATTCTTTTCTTCCTTAAGGACAGCTGGATGGCAGAGTGGACAGAGCACCCAGGTCTGGAGTCAGGAGGACCTGAGTTCAAACTTAGCCTCAGACACTTCACACTTATTAACTATGTGACCTTAGGTAAGTCACTTAACCCATCTCTGGGCATATGCTGATTCATATCTGGCCACTTTCCAGATGACTCTGGAGGAGAAAGTAAGGCTGATGACTTTATTCAGACTCCCCTCATTCAAACTCAATTCATTTGCTTGTCATGGCATTACCGCCCTGATGTCATGATCTTCTTCCAGAAAGCAGGACAAACAATTTCATTAATATTTTATTTTCTCTTCCCTAGGTTTTTGAAAAAAAAAAAACCTCTTTTACCATTTGCCCTATTCTATTTTTTAAAGTGGTTTTTTTAGCTTTTAAAAATCTCCTTTACCAAGCTGTTTAATCTTTTTTCATGATTTTCTTGCATCACTTTCCCCAATTTTTTCCTCTGTCTTATTTGATTTTTAAAATCTCCTTTGAGTTTTTCCATGACTTGGGGTCAATTCATATTTTATTTTGAATGTATTTTGAATTATATTTGAATGAATTTTGACTGTTGTCCTCTTCTGAGGAGTTTGTGTTTTAATCTTCCCTGTCACTGTAGTAACTTTCTATAGAAAGGACCTTTTTCTACTGTTTGCTCATTTTCCAGGATATTTCTTGACTTAACCTTATGCTAAAGTTTAACTCTGACTCCAGAATGGAGCTCTAAGCTTGAGACTTTCTGTGCAGCTGTTTTCCGATGTAATTCTGGGACCTGTGAAGTTTTTGGTTCTTTCAAGTTGGTATGATATAGAGAGAGGCGTGTTTATTACTCTCTTGTACTATGCACTTGGTCTGTGAGTGACCAGACATTCTTTTCCACCTTGGAACTATGATTAAGATCCCTACTCTTCTGTGACCACAACCTTTGTTTTACTAGTGTTCCTCCTCATCTTGGAACTGCAACATAGGTCTGTGACCCAGGTCCAAGTAAGAGCAATGCAACAGAGTCCTGGCCCTATCATCAGCAAAGAGCCCTCTGTAAATCTCTTCTGACCAACTGTCTGACACCCTTACTTTGGTTGAGAGATTCAGAAATCACCACTGTTGTCACTGATTCACTCAACCTTCCCTCCCCACCCCCATTCCCTCCTCTGGGCCTGCTCCTGGCTTGCTGGGGGCCGGTCTGCACTGCCTGCCTACTCTGGTCCATGCTCCATTCTGATCCTGGTACATCAGACATTTCTTGCCAACATTCTAAGTTATCTTAGGCTGGAAAATTTTTTCATTCTATCTTTTTGTGGGTTTTGTCTAAAATGTGTTTGAAGTAATTATTTAAAAGGGATTTGGAGGGATTTGGGGACTAGCTCAGGCGAGTCTTGTCTTTACTTTGCCAACTTGGTTCCACCCAGCCCACTCTTTTAACAAGGAAAAGGAAAAAAAAAATCAGTTCAGAAAAATTAACCAACATGCTAAAAAAATCTGAAATGATATGCAGTATTGTGAAATAATTCTAACTTGAGATCCATAGCACAATCTATCTACCTCTTAGTTATCTGTTTTACATATTATTAAGGTATTTGCTTTTCCTCCTCCCTCCTTCCAGTTGGACACTTCATTGTTTGAAACTTTTTTAAAAATAAGAAATGAACAGGTTGCTATTTTTAAGAAAAAAAAAATTTTAAATGTTCATTAATCTGAGTTATCTTTCTTACTATAAGTTGTGTCACCTAACCTCCCTTAACTTTCCTCTTGTAAAATGGGGATAATAACATCACTTCCCTTCACAGGATTGTTCTGAGTAATAAAATGAGATGACACATGTAAAGTACTTTGCAACTTTAAATCACCCAATAAATGCCAGTAAACTATTATTATTATTATTATTATTAATACTGTTGATGCATCCATCCTAAAAATAAAACAAAAACTCATGTACTCTGGTTATTTCTGCTATCTCATTTATTTTCTAAAAGCATTTTTAGATTGCATTTCAGACTTTTTAGTTGACTATGTCCAAAATCCCACAAGAAACCCTAACACTACTGAAAACAATTTAGAAAAGGGATTTCCAACTCTGAGTGCCTTCCCTAAGGGGTTTTAAATAAAGTCCAAGATCAAGAACTTAAAGAAAATAGTGTCAAGCTGACACAAAAAACATATCCAGAAATGGCCAAGTACAGGACTTCCACAGAGCTGGTCGTTTTCCAACAAAGAATTAATTAATGAAAGAAGAGTCAGACCAGTCAGAGGCAGGAATGTTTTGCTTGTATTTTCAGTGGCGGGTGGGAATTGGAACACAGATGACAAAGAGACAGCTTTTTAATATCAGTTTTTATAAAACAATCTTTAATTTTTCATTAATAAAAATCTTAATTTGAAACATTTATTTAAATATACGTCTCCCTCTCCTCTACCTAAAGATCTACTTTTGTTAACAAGGAATAAAAGTAGAAAAAAAGGGAATAGGAGTGGGGAGGAAACCCAGTTCAATACATTCAACCAAATATGGTAGTATATTCTATGTTCCAAACCCCTCTTCTTTGGGGACAAACTAAGTCATTATAATTACACCTCTACTTTTAATTTAATGTCATTGTCTTTATAATGAATGTCATTCTCTCTCTCTCTCTCTCTCTCTCTCTCTCGCTCTCGCTCTCGCTCTCGCTCTCGCTCTCTCTGTGTGTGTATTATATTATGATTTTATAAATTAAAAGAAAAAAATTGACTGAATGAATATATATTTATAATATTCATTCAGTCAGTTAATCAATCAGTGAGATCTTATAACAATGCTTACTCCAAGCCAGGCACTAAACAGGATTGGAGGAAAAAAGACTATTTTCTTAATGTAATTACTTTTAACGTCAAAAAATTATGTTCTCTGGGAGATATTTAGATTGGAATCAGTCCCGTCCTGTGAGGCACAATGGAGACTTTGACACCTCCAGCCCCTGCCGGCCCCCTCCCCACCCGACCCCAGCCCAGGAGCAAAGGAGCTTACTTCCCTAGCTCTGGCCAAGGGCTAGTCTAGTCGTGACTCGCTTCTGGTGTGAAAATCCTGCACTAAAGGGCAGCCTTAAGGATTCTTGGCCCACGCAGAGGCGAATGGTGGGCAGTCGGGTACCCCAAAACTCCATTCTCGGCCACCCCCAGTGGGGCTGTAGGGAGAGGGGTGAAGTGTTTCTCCATTTCAATGGTCGGCGAACCCGCGGACGTCCCCTTTTACCCCAGCCCACTCTGCCTCCCCTTGTGCCCCTGCCCATCCACACACTCTCCTTACCTGGTAGGCAAGGCTGTCCGGGAGGCGGCGGCACCAGCACCCGCTCCACCATGATCCTGGGATCGGGTGCCCTGGAGCACACCCTTCAGCGACCTGCCCCTCTCCCCCGCCCCATGGCAAGACAACTCCTAAGCCGGTTCCCCCTTCACCCAGTCCAGGACTTGCCATTCCAAAGGCCCACACCTGAAAGTCCACTCAGCCAATGGAGAAGCACTGGGCGAGGTCTCAACCTTGACCACACCCCCTCCCACGCTAGGGATGGAAAGAGCTCTCAGCTTTTGACTGGAAGAGCCTTAGGCAGGAAAGCACTTAGGTTTGAGATATCCTCGGATCCATGACTTAAGGAGCCTGAATCTAATCTAGGAGAGCTGTGATCCTTTGTCTAGTCTAAAGGGAGGGGCGACCCTCTGGGAAAGCTCTAAGAAAATTTGCAAGTTATTTTCACTCATTCCTTTTCCTCCTTACGTAGATCAGAGGCTTTGCCTCTGGGAAGGTAGCTTGGGTTTTTTGTTTTTTAGTTTTTAACTGTCTTATTATGACTGTTTTATTGACTTGGCTACTTTGAGCTTTGAGGTTCCACTTCTCTGCTTTTGATGGTTTTAGATTCCTTTTGTCCTTATTTTGTTCCCAACCCCAAGAGTGAAGACTCAGGCAAACAATTTTGCTTTTATGCGTCAGCTGTAATTTCAGCATCTAAAGTTGGGAGGGATCATAGAAATCACTGAGTTAAACGAACTTACCTTGCAACCATCTTTGGTTTTGTTCTGCATATGTTGATTTAGGTAAATTGAAAGGGGGGAAAAAGCAGTTTTCATACGAGAATTCCATAGCATCTGACTTCCTTTTTTCATTTTTTTTCTAACAAAAATATTAGGTGACTTGGACAACATGTCAGTAAAGGATCAATCTGATGTTCAATCACATCCCACTGATTTCCAAGTTTAGTGTATTTTTTTTGATCCCCTTGCTTTTTTGTGACTTAAAATTCTTCATTGAAGAATTCATTCATTCATTCTCCATTGAACACTATTATTCACCATTGTCTAAAGTTGAAACCATCTTAAATTCATCACAGAACATAGTACAGATGAAATGTATCATTGATAAGTTTAACATTTTACTAGCTAGGACATTTTTCATTCATTGAATTTTTTAAATTAAGGAAACTGCAATGGATATAAAGGCTCATTTTGCAACTCTTTTTACTTTACATTGGAAGTGCTATGAAGTTTATTATTGTTTCATAAATCTTGCTTTACTTATTCTCAGATTAAAGAGGGAAAGAATTAAGACCAATTAATCAAAGTAAATTTCTAAAGCACATACTTTCCTTGCACACAGGATCATGGCAGATATTTCTTGAGTATAGGAGGGAAGTGAGGTAAAAAAAAAATGTGGAAGTTAACCTGGGCAATAGTTAAGAAATGTTTTGTGCCAACAGTTAAAAGTCAGTTTTTAAAACTGACTTGCTTATTTTGTGATGTTGTTTGTTGTTGTCTTGGATTCTTTGAAGCCAGAATAAATATTTGGGAACAAAGAAGTATGTTTGCCACTAACTCCTAATCCCCAGAAAAACAAAGTCTCTCTCCTTTATGGGAAAACAGGTAAGTTAATAAATTGTTGATGGACTCTTTGACTCAGTGATTCTACTCCTGGAAAAATTCCCCAAGGAAATAAGTGACATAAATAAAAGTCCTCATCATGACAAAAATGTTAGAGCTCACTATTTGTGGCAGAAAAAATGGAAACATGCTCCTCTACTACTGGCTGGTTAAACAAATTGTGATAAATGAATGCAACAGAAACTATTGGGTTGTAAGAAATGGCAACTATGAAGAATTCTGGGTAACTTGTGACATCATATGAATTACATAGAACAAAAGAAGCAAAGCCAAGAGAAAAAATGTACCATGATTACAGTAACATAAATGAAAACATTAAAATGCAGCTTTGCTCATATTAATTTTAATAAAAAGTTGAAGAAAACACGAGATGAAATATTCCTCTCTTACCTGAGCAATGAAGTTGCTGAATGTTGTTTAAATTAGAGGTGTCAAACTCAGATGGAAAGGAGTCCTCTAAACTTTATGTAAAGATCTTTCCAGACTACATATTAACTTGAATTGACTATTTGCACCATGTTAACATTATCTCTTTAACTGTAATTTTTATTTAGTTTGTTAAATATTTCCTAATTTCATTTTAATCTAGTTCCTTCAGCATATGGCACCTGGGAGCTTTGTTGGTTAATTGGTACCTGAAGGCATTGTGTTTAACATTTCTGATTTACATCATCACATATGGTTGCTTTGCTTAAAAATATTACTTAATTTTTCAGTGGGCATTGAAAAAGATATTTTGGGAAATGATTATGATCCTAAAAAAGAAGGCACCAATTTCTAAAATGTACAAAACTAAAACATTTACGTGCATGTGCACAACATATATGCATACATATACACATGTGGACAATATATAGGTATGTATGTATATGGGTACAAGTATGTGTGTGTGTATATGTGCATTCAACAGTCAATCTCTGATTCATGTCCCAGGATCCTCCCTGGATATATCAAAGTTGAACTCCTTTTAGATCCTATACAAAGATTGAGTGTCCTGAATTCAACATAGACTTTATTTCACTTTGAAGGTCTAAAGGTTAATTCATTGCCTTACAATTGTGGACTGATTTAGGAACCAGAAAGAATCTGTTTTTTCAATCATGTTTAGAATTTCTGCAGTTTAATATGCTAATGTGTTTCACATGATTGAAAATAAATAATTCATATCTCAGGGAGGAAGAAAGTAAAGGAAGGAGAGAGAAGATTTGGAACTCAAAATTTTTTTTAAATGACTTAAAAATTGTCTTTACATGTAGATGGGGAGAAACAAAATATTGTCTTACAAAATAATTTCTATAAAATAGTATTTTAGAAAACAATTTGTCAATAGAAATAAATGGATTATAGTTTTTTAGCTGCTTAGCTTGAGGGGGAAATACAAAGGCAAATTTATGCTTTCAAAATATAAATAACAGCATTAAATAAAAACAAATGTTTTCAGATCTGGAACTTCCCTACTCACACACACACACCTATTTAATTCTCTAAATAAGTAAAAAGCAAGTTATTTTTTGTTGCATTATCATGGATTTACATTAGGAGAATCTTGGAAGGAACATCCCATTATCTGCTGTCTGAGTATACTCACTATTACAAGCTTCTTATAGTCTTGTAACCTGTAGGCAGAATACTGAAATTAAAAAAAAAATTAAAGAAAAAGAAAAGGAAGAGGTTGGCATCACCTGGTCTAGTCAAAGATCTCAGAAATTCAGAAAAAAGAATTCCAAACACTTAATGATTTCAGAGTAAGAGGAATCCTATTCCCTCAACTACATAGAGTCATTAAGTTACAGGTACGGTATAGTCAATGACATGCTAATAAGAATTTATCATTAGTTTTAATAAGATTGTGGAAGATTACAGGATGCTGACAAAGCAAGACATAGACACAGATTAAAACTGGCCTACTAAAAAGATAATCCTGTATTGCTATTTTTTTCTGTTAGTCAAGGTCAGCATCCTTGATACTACAGGGAAAAGAAAACCAGATATTGTCAAGTCAAGTGAAATTTAGGGAAAATTTTAAAAAATCTAATGTTCCTTCAAAGGACACTATACTATTCTGTACATTTTCCATGAAAATACAAACTGAAGTTTTCCCCAAATGAATAAAGTTTAATAATTTATCCAGCAATATTTTGAGTTAGTAGTCTATGTCCAATTTATCATTTAACAATCACCAAGCATTATGCAGACATATAGCTTTTTCAGATATACCTCCTGAAAACACAAAAGAACAATTTTACTTGTCCACGTGCCCTCAACTATCATGACATGAATTATATTTGAAAATATGAGGATATTAGTTTTTTGTTTATAAATATATACAAATATATATATATGCATGCATATATAAAATAATCATATGTAGGCAAAGAAAGTCTTTCAAAAATGGCCTTTGCAGCAACTATTTCTGAAAGGAGGTGAGTGATCCACAAGGGGACAAAGAATGTTAAGAATCATGCAGTTTTTAGACGATCATTTGCTCCAAATGTGACATCTTTGACACTGACCACCAAGTACATGTAATTGCTGGAGGAGCTGAATTGTTTCAATCTTGACATTCTTTTTTTTTTTTAAGGTTTTTTTTGCAAGGCAAATGGGGTTAAGTGGCTTGCCCAAGGTCACACAGCTAGGTAATTATTAAGTGTCTGAGCCCGGATTTGAACCCAGGTACTCTTGACTCCAAGGCCGGTGCTTTATCCATATCCAATATGCCACCTAGCCGCCCTTGACATTCTTTCAATAAAGGAATTCAGAAGGAAGAAGGAAGTTGCAGAGAAATTGCTAAGTTACATGTATCCCTTAGAGAGACAAGAAAAAGAATTGGTAAGGTAGGTTTTTATCATATATACCCAAGCTATGAGAAATATTATTTCATCGGACATTCATTATATATTGCAATGTTAAATAGCAAGTATTTGCAAAAAAAGACCACAGTGAAAATAACTGCAGCATATTCACCAATATCAGATGTTGAGAATGAAGTAGTAGTGAAATTCTATGAAAAATATTAAAAAATCATTCAAATCAAATCAAAATATACTCTGATAATTGGTAAGTACAGTACAATACACAGAAAAGATGGGGAGAACTATGGGCAGGAAATATTTTTCAGAGAAAAAAATGGACAAAGGCAAAGACTTTAGATTATACCCAAGGGTTAGAATGAAATTTACTTCATATGGTCAAAGATTTATTGATGTGAGAGTTAGCTCATTGTGTAGTCAGATCATTGACTTGTCAGAAAATATTATAAAGGAAGAGAAAAAGAGACATGCTGTGAAATAAAAAGAAATGACTGACACCAGTTTTAATTTTATTCAGAATTTAAATCAATGTAAATTAATTTCCTTGACAAGAGAACGAAAGATCCCAGAAAGTGCATTCATTAGCAAGCATTTAACTTGCCCAAATGAAGAGAGATGTCTGTCAAAGGTAACACTAGTTTACAATATAAACTATTTGTAAAATCTTAAGTATCATTTCATAAAATGCAATAGCTAAGGGTAAACCCAGTTTAAATAAAGTTTGGAAAGATATTCAACTGAGCAAAAGTATACCAATAGCTTTAGGATGAAAATGGAAAGAGGAGTACAAACTGAAGAAAAATGGAAGAGGTGAAAATTTACAAACTTTGCAAACCTTTTCAATGAACTTTTTCCATTAAGGCTACTTGATGGAATCAATATGAATCAATTCACCATCTAATATCACAACCCCATAATAATAACAATAATAATAATGATGATGATGATGATGATGATAATGTTTGTCCTTCGTTCTTGAAGAAGACCATGATATCAGGGAGATGATGCCTCCACAAGCACATGAATTGGATTAGAGTGAGGGGGGCGCTGTGCTAAATCACCAGCCTCACTTTCTCCTCCAGAGCCATCTGGGTCCAGGGGTCAGATGTGAATCAAGATGACTGGAGATGGCCCTGGGATGAGAGACAATCAGGGTTAAGTGATTTGCCCAAGGTCACACAGCTAGTAACCATCTGAGAATGGATTCGAACTCCTGTCTTCCTGACTCCAAGGCCAGTGTTCTATCCTCTGTGTCATCTAACCACCTCACAATCCCCTAGGTGCTTACAGAAGAGGTAGAAATATCTCTAAAGAGAACAAAATTAGAAAAAGCCCTGTACTGGATCAAGTATGTATAGAAGATATTGGTATTGAAACTGGTATGATAGGTGCAACTGGGTGGTACAGTAAATACAGCACTGGCCCTAGAGTCAGGGGCACCTGAGTTCAAATCTGTCCTCAGACTCTTAAGCTGTGTGACCTTGGGCAAGTCACTTTTAAACCCATTGCCTAAAATAAATAAATTTTTTTAAAAAAAGAAAGCAGTACAATTCCCAGGGCATTAAAGGACAGATATACAAGATAATTAAAAGAAAGCTTTAAAAAAAGTGTGGAAAACCTTGAGGATCCCATTTTGCTTATTGTTTATTGATTGTTAAAAAGCATTTAACTCAGAATAAAATATTGCTATCAGGCTGGTTACTTTTTTGAATGTTGACAACAAAATGTCTCCCCAATTATATGTCAAGATCATTCAGAATTCCTAGGAAGATGTAACAGCAGTAATAATCCTCTCAAGGGTGAGGTAGAGAGATTAATCTTGGTGATGGTAGGGATACAGGTAGTTCCTAATTAGTGCAAATAATGAATCTCCTGAAGTGGGCACATGCATGTATTTGAATCCCCACTGTTCAGAGTTATAATTATGTAAAATATGGTAATTGGTTCCACCTGGAGGAAATATATGATATGGATTGGATAATGGGGAACTCATTTTTTATGTCAATCTAAACCTACCTGTATTTTTCTTCATGTAACCAGAAAGAAAATGAACAGTTAGTGATGATGCTGAGAAATTATGAATAGAGGGAGTTGACAAAGATAATATGAGAATCTGGGTGGCACAGTAGATAGAGCACTGGCCTTGGAGTTAAGAGGATAGGAGTTTGAATCCAGCCTCAGACAATTGACTTTAACTGGCTGTGTGATCTTGGGCAAGTCACCTAACCCTGATTACACCACATCCAGGGTCATCTCCAGTTGTCCTAATTCCTATCTGGCCACTAGACCTAGATAGCTCTAGAGGAGAAAGTGAGACTGGTGACTTAGCACAGCATCCTGTCATTCAAACCCAATTCATGTGCTTGTCATTACATCCTCCGATATGTTCTGGTCTTTGAAAATAAAGGATAAACGTTAGAGGGAATTTAAAAGTATTAATATCAAATGTCTTCGATCTCAGTGAAATGTGAGGATAATCTTCTGTAAATGAATGTCTGTGTGTGTGTGTGTGTGTGTGTGTGTGTGTGTGTGTGTGTGTGTACCTCTTTGGAACAGTTGCTATGCAGAAATTGATAGGTGTTAAGTGATAAAGATAAAAGCTGTTGGATAGGATTATCAAGGGACTATAAAGTCCTTTAAGGTCCTAGCCAAGAGGAATAGCTAGGCTTTTGCCAAATATATACTATATCAGACAATATCTCTCCATTTAAAAATTACTTTCTGTTTATTTTTTAAATATGTATGTATATCTTGGTTCCCCCAATTGAATACAAATTCCTTGATGATGGAAATTAGTTTCACTGTTCTCTTGGAATCTGCAGTTCCCATTAGAGTGTCTGGCATATATATTAAGCTATTAATACTAATAATAAGTGCTTGTTGATTGATTGAGATTGTGTATTGTAAGTTCATTTGGGATAAACTCAGCTTAATGATCCTGTGGCAGTAGTAAGAATTCATTTGGTGGGGGTTACTCAAACCAAGTGACTGTTACATTAAGAATGGTGGAAGCTATGGGTGTCGAGGAGTTCCAGGGTGATCACTAGTGAAAAATAATGACATTGTTGGGTTATAAATAACTGAAGTCAAAATTAGGGAGATGCAATTGGAGATTATATAGAGAAGTCAAGAAACTAGAAGTCATAATGATGATTAGATGATGAAATGTTAGGGGATAAAAGAGATAGAAGGATAAAAAATCTTTTAAAATTTCTCTGTTTTGGAGGTGATAGAATTCTGTAAAATATGTCTATGATGTGACTTGTTGAGGTGGAGCTGAAGTTGGTTAGAGAAGAAGGTAGCTGTAATTGTGATTAAGAAGAATGAGGAATTATGTGATGACTTTGCTAGAGGAATAATATTGAAGTTCTCTCAGAATGGTGGCAAGGGAAATACTTTGATCCTGGCCCTTAAGCACTTCATAAAGTTTGGAGAATGACTTGAAAGTCATTTGAAGACAGCACTGAGGATGGGGAGAAGCTGGTATCAATGGATTGCACGGACTTGAAAGAGGAACGTTCTTTGAGGGATAATGGTAGAGGAATGTTCTATAACTATGAGGAATAAGGAACCCTTTCCCTTCCTTGCCCGTGACTCAGGGGGAGTTACAAGAGATACAAAAGGTGTATCTTTCAGTGATACCTATTGCAAAGTTTCCTCAGATGAGAATCAGGTTTTTGTGAACCTGAACAAATAAAAAAAAATTTTACTTCAAAAATGGAGTCATAAATTGATGGAATACATTGGTTTAGAGTACAGGCTGACTATTAAAAACATTCAAAGAGAATTTGGATTAATTAATAGATTATAAAGGAAAATTGTATATTTCATGGAATATAACATTATGAAGGATAGCTAAGTCTCAACACAAAAATATCCTTTAATGGTTCTGTCAGAATAGAATATTATTCTGAGTTAGGATGACATTTTTTACATCAGCCTTAAATGTCTCTTGAAAAGCATTAATGTATCTCTTCATTATTCATTTATCTTTATAGATGCCACTTTAATGTCCAGGTCATTTTATTCTTTTTCACATATTTATGATTATAAGTTTATAGAGTCAATCTTTTAAGCCCTTCTTAAACACATTGACATTTTGCTTGGAGCAAGGGACTTAGAGCTGATGCTATGAAGAAAAGCAATGAATTTTTCCTTAGGGAACCCAGGTTTGAATTCCTGATCTGCCACTTACTATGTGTCCACAGGTAAGTCACTTTGAGTCTCAGTTTCCTCATCTGTAAAATTAGAACATTGTTCTGTTTCAAGGATTCTTAATCTTTTTTATGTCAGTGTCTCCTCTCAGGGAAAAAATGTTCAAATAAGAAAAGAAAATATATATGATTATAAAGGAAAACAATTCTTTGAAATAGTTATAAATTAAAAGAATTTTTAAAAATTCACAGCCCCCCAAGCTAGGAATTCCCAATAGAAAACTTAAAAGTTTCTTATGCTATGTATCTTTGATCTAGTGTAACCCTTATAAAGGAACTGTATTACATCAAATTGCTGTGGGAAAATAATTTTGTAAATCTTAAAGTCCTTTAGAAATATGTTACTATTATTATTATTGTAGAAAAATAAGATTTATTAGAAATATGATCATATTACAGATGGAAAAATTAATTAACCAATTACCAAGCAACTAGATGTTGTAATAGATAGAGTCTAGACCTGGAGTCAGAAAGACTTGAGTTCAAATCTACACTGACACTTGCTGGTTGTCTCCCAAGTTATATGACCAAGTCACCTAACCTCTGACTGCCTCAATTACCTCTGTCTCTCAAGGTTGTTGTAAGGATCAATTCAGACAATACACAGAGAACACTTTATAAAGCACTATATAAATGCTCTTTCTTGAATATCTACCATGTTCTCTCACTGTGGTGTACTTGATAAGTATTGATACTTCTTTTTAAGGATGTTAAAAATTCAGAAAATAAGATGCATTTAACTCTCTTGAAACCTTTAGAACACAGCTAAGTGCTAAATGGTGTTGACTTTACATCTGCATAGCATTATACCATTTATAAAATCTCTCCCACTTATCCCACTTAATTCCCCCAAACAACCCTGTGAATTAAGGGAGGCATTTCCCCATTTTACAGGTGGGTTAACTGAGGTTTGGAGAGATTTATTCATTTGCTGATGATCATGTAACCAATTAAGTGACTGAAGAAGTCAAAAGATCTGTCTTCAAATTCTGCTATTGGACATCATTCAAAGGATACAATAATTCCCTCAAGGCAAAAGTTAAATTTTTAGTGTCTGTAATATCTAATGAATTCATAGTATCTTATCTTCCCATAATGAAAAATTGCCCTAAATGGAGCATCATATCACAGCCATTGGTGTCTGCTTGAAGAGCAGTTGCACAAAATAAGATCCCCAAAACAGCAAAAAAAACAAAAGAAAAAGGGGAAAGAATATGAAGAAATGCTTTGTGTTGACAACCCTGGCATTCATGGTTATTCCCATTTGAAAAAGTAAACATCAGTGAAATCTATTGACAGTTCAGTCCCTTCTTAGATAAAAAAAGAACCATGGTACTTACTTCTCAAATAGCAAATCCCATGACATTTATCTGACAAGACAATATGATGTATCCTATAATTCATTTCTTGTTTTAAGGTTCATTGAAGAAAGATTCTCATAATTTAAATATACTAGTTAGGGGACTTTTTTTTAGAATTACTTTTTAATCAAATGTAAACTCATAACACTTAAAAAGAGAATCATTAAGCTACATATTTTATCTCTAAAAATGGTATTCAAAGCATTTTCCTTATATGCTTTTGTCTTAGGAAAGAGTTCCATAGGAACAGTCTTTTTTGGGAGGGGGGGAAGGTGTTTGTATCTATAATTAATTTTCTTTTTTTGTAGTTCCAGGATCTAGCACCATATCTGACACATAGTAAATACTCCATAAATTCTTATTAACTGAATTCATGTAGAAACTCCCTTCATCAGGATAGATTTGGATGAATAGTTTTTATAATAATAATATAACATAATAACTATAATAATTGCAAAGAATTTCCAAAGGCACCAAGTGTTCAGGCATGTTGCCTTGCTTAGGCTCTAGTCCAATCAGAAACAATAATTGAAGCCAGGTTTTCCTTACTTTGCCAGGAGCCCTCTATCCACATACTGCTTCTCAGGTATATAAGATATCTTAGTAGTTCAATCGATAAACACTTATTAGGTACCTACTATTCTCCAGGAAAACCACAAAGATTGCTACAGTTTCCTATGCTCCTGACTGTTTACTCTATCTGTGAAAATAAGCTTTATCACTGTTTCTCAAACTCCATTAATTTCTACAAACATTGACTTGAATTGACTCCCATTTTTCAGCTATTCAGTTCACAACCCCATATGAGTTTTCTTGTCTGAGATACTGGAGCGGTTTGCTTTTTCCTTCTTGCCCAGAGTCAAGGGTCACACAACTAGTGAGAATCAAAGGATGAATTTAAATTCGTCTTACTGAATCCAGTCCCAGTGCTCTCTCACTGAGTCACATAGCAGCTTTTCTTCAAACATAGCCTCATGTTAAAAATAAAGCCCAAATCACCTCTTCTCTATGACTCTTCTTGCCATTGAAAATTCCTTAAGAACTCTAATATTCTTCATTTGCAAGTGTAATTAGTCTAGAAAATTAGTCTATTGAGTTCTGGATTCAATACACTATTAATGATTCTGAGGGTGTTGCCAGATTTTAATCTTATCTGCACATTTCATCTATGTTATCTTTTATAGGCAATACATGTGACTCTTTGTATTTATATATTACTATGACAATAGAACAAAGTTCACATTTCAAAACAAAAAAAGGAGAGGAAGCATCCATGAGACCTGTTGACAGTTCATTATTACATGAAAAGGAACTATGTTAATTGCTTCTCAGATAGCAAATCCCACAGCAGGTATCTGACAAGGTGTTATAATGCACTTGATAATTTATTTCTTGATTCAAGGAACCTTGAAGGAGGATTCTCATAAGTTAAAAATAGTAGTTAGAGGACAATTTTTGAAAACTGCATTTTAAGCAAAAGAAAGCTCATAACACTTAAAGTAATAATAATAATAATATAAGGTTTACTATTTACTAGATACTGTGCTGTGTTTTACAATTATTTCTTCATTTGATCTTTACAATAATCCCATGAAGGAGGGGCTATTATTCCCATTTTACAGATGAGGGAACTGAGGCAAAGTTAAATGACTTGCCCAGAGTCACACAGTAATGAATTCCGGTCTTTCAGACTCCATCCCAGTACTCTATCCACTGTGCTAATAATAGTTGTCTGACTTTTGGTAAGTCAGTTCTCATCCCTGAGCTTTAGTTTCCTCAGCTGTAAAATGAAAAAATTGAAGTAGATGATTTCCAAGTTCCTTTCTAGGTCTTCAGTTGTGGATTTTGATATGTTATACATTTATTTACTCCTAATTGTAATTCCATAGTCCTTCCACAGTGGTCCAAAAGTAGCAATGCACTTTTTTTTGTAAGGCAATTGGGTTAAGTGACTTGCCCAAAGCCATACAGGTAATTATTAAGTGTCTGAGGTCAGATTTGAACTCAGGTATTCCCGACTCCAGTGCCAGTGCTCTATTCACTGCACCACCTAGCTGCCCCTGAATTTCTTTTTTAAAGATAAAGACTTCGTTTTCAAGAAGTCCTTTGAGTTTAAGTTCTAGGCAATGCTTTACAGAAGGACCAGAAGCCCAAAGAATCACCCTTAGTGTGTATCTTAGATATTCCTTCCTTCTGTGAACTCTAAACCCCAAAGAGATTGCTTTGGAGATAATGGTTAAAATCAGTTGAATCATCTTATATTGAATAGCTTCTGTGCTCTATTGCTAGAAATAAGGGAAACAAAGACAAAACCCCCAAAAGTTCCTGAATTGAAAGAATTTACATAAAACTCCTGGGGGAAAAATATGCACAGATAAACAAAAACAAAAAAATGTTTTAAAAGTCAATTGGAGGGAAGGCTAGGTGGAGCAGTGGATAGAGTACCCGCCCTGGAGTCAGGAGGACCTGAGTTCAAATTTGACCTCAGACACTTAATTCCCTAGTTGTGTGGCCTTAGGCAAGCCACTTAACCCCATTGCCTTGCAAAAACCTAAAAAAAAAAAAGTCAGTTGGAGAGACAGGTGAAGTGAATAGAGTAACAACCTTGGAGTCAGGAGGACTTTGGGCAAGTTGCTTGACTCCATTGCCCCACCAAAAGAAAGTAAATTAAAAATAATTTTGATATGAGAAATGAGTTTTAACACAAGGGGAATCAGGAAAGGCTTCCTTTTGGAACATTTGAGGCATATATTGAAAGGAGTTATGACCATATAATTTGAACCAAAAAGTTATCTGAAACTTTCTATAATAAAAAACCAGAACTAATATTGTTTATGTGTTATTGAGGCATAAAAAAAGAAATACATTTCTCTTTCTGATGCAGACAGACCAAATTAAAAACACCATCTTGTCTGTTTGACTGAAAGTTGCAAACGATTTTAGTAGATTTGTTGTCATATAAGATATTTGTAATAATTGCTATCACAATTTTTTTTGGTAGATTGAAAATCTGGCTTATATTCAAATTATTTGGATAGATAGCATTAGTGCAGGATATGGACAGGAGAGTTGTAATGCTTCCTGCATATTTAGAGATGAATGACTTTTCTGGGCACCCTCAGGTCCATTATCTATTCTATTTTTATTATGTGCAAAATACCTTTTAAATTTACATTCTTCCTCAGGAATATAGCACATAGAATTCAAAAAATTATGAATGAATGTTCACACTCATTGGACTTATTTCATAAAGTTATAAGAAAATATAATGTGCTTCAGAATTGAATACGGATCATTAGCTAAAGCTTAGAGAGGACATTTATGATTACATTCATTGCATTATATTCTTGAAGCATCAATTTAAAGAAATGAATGAGATAAGATTGCTTTGGATATTCTTAATTCTAATATTAAAAGATGTTTTCTTAATTAAAAGATGTTTCTTTCTAAATAAAGGTCCTTTTCTCTTGTTAACTCACATATTGTGTTCCTAAGTACCAGCTCAGATGAAGGAAGGATAATGGTGATCTGGTTGCAGTTATTTTCATCCATTTTTAAATCCTCAAATGCTGGCTCATGAAAATCCTTCTCTGGCAAGTAGACAGAACCAGTCCTTACCTTTGGAATTCTACAGGGAACTAATTCATTGTGGATGTCTGGTGGAGGGGGAGGGGAAGTAGGCAATGGAAATGTATGCTTAAAGAACTGGGTACCCCAAACTTTTGACAATGTCTGGATTTCCAGAATGTGTCTCTTTGAAATGGATATGCTGCTGACTTAAAGGATTCAGAAAACTATCAGGAGGAACACAATTATAAAAGCAAAAAACCAAGGTAAGATACAGTTATAGAAAACAGAAATGAATAGAAGTGTACTTGATTGTTCTTATATACTCATGTGTTTAGACATCCTTTTGCCCATTTAAATTCTATTCCCCCCCAAACCCCCCATTTACTATGTATAACAGGTTTTCAATGCTCTATTTTTTACTGACTTCCCCAAATATTTATTTCATTTGCTGAGCTGTCATTCTCTTAGCCTCAGATAGCAAGGGAATATTCAGCCAGTGACAACTTTAGAATATTGACTGTCATTCTAAGGTTTGCCAGGTGTTCTTGGAAGTTATCACTCAGTATTTTGAAGCATGATGACAGTCTGATGGAGAATCATATGATCATCAATTTAGAGCTAGAAATAACTTAAGAGATTACCTTGTCCAACTCCCTCATATTGCAAATAGGGAAACTGAGGTCCCAGAGTAGTTAAGTGATGAGTCTAGGCAGCACAGGTAGCAAGTGAAATAGCTGAGATTTGAAACTAGGTTCTCATATATGTGACTTTAATATGAAAGGTTTTCTTCTCTCTTTTTTAAAAAGTTTCTATTATTATGTTTTGCTTCTTTATCAGTTATTTTCAGGTACTTCATTTCCGTTCCTCAGAGAGCTATCCCTCATAACAAAGAATAAAAAAGAGACAAAAAGTTTAGCAAAACTAAATAGCACATCAACTGAATCTAACAATGCATGCAATTTTCTACATCCATAAATAAAATAAGCTCCTTGTTAGATTGTAACCTTTTTGAGAACAAGAACTGTCCTTTGCCTTTCTTTGTATACCCTAGTTCTTAGCATAATGCTGGGCAGGTAGTAGGCACTTGATAAATGTTAAATGATAGATTGACTGACTGTAGACCCTAGTAGCCAGAAATGGTAATTCTATTTTTTTTTTTTTTTTTTAGCACAGGGAAATATGGTACACCTAGATAATTCTGCAAAGAGAAGGGAGGGAGATTCATTCTTTTCTTCTTCAGGGTCAAGGTTGATCATTATAATTATACACTATAGAGTATTTAGGGTTTTTGCTTTTTGTTCTTTATATTTACATTTTTATAATCATTTTGTTTATTGTTTTGCTGGTTCTGCATGCTTTTATCAGTTCATATAAGTTTTCCCATGCATCTCTGTATTCTTCATATTCAAGATTTATCATAGTGTAATAATATTCCTTTATATTCACATACCACAATTTGTTTAATTATTCCTGAGTTGATGTGCATTCTCAAAATGTGTAGTTCTTTACTATTTCCAAAGTGCTGTTATAAATATTTTGCTGTACATGGGATCTTTCTGTTTTTGAAATCTTTGTGGTTTATGTCCAGGAACAGGATTTCTACATCAAAGAGTAGAGATATTGTAGTCAGTTTTTTGTTTTTGTTTTTGTTTTAGCATAGTTCCTAATTATTTTCCAGAATGATTAGACAGATTTACAGTTCAAATAAATAAGTACTGGTATGTTTATCTTTCTATGACACCTTTCAACAATGAAAATCTTTTGATATCTTTAGCAGTTTGCTGTATATATGGTCAAACCTCAAAGTTGTTTTGATTGACATTTTTCTAATTTTTTTTTTGGTCTAGAGCTGTTTTTCATATGGTAGTTTAGAATTTGCTATTCTTTTGTGAACTTGTGTTCATATCCTTTGATCATCTATCCATTGGGGATTGGCTCTTGTTCTTATACTAATATTAGTTCACTATATATCTTGGATATCAGGTTCTTCTTAGAAGTATTCAATGCATAGATTTTTAGCTTCTTTTCTTGTCTTAGTTGTATTGATTTTGGGTAAGCAAAACTTTTCAATTTTCTATAATTGAAGTTAATGGCTTTATATTTTATATTGTTTGCATCTAGTTAATAACTCTCTTCCTGTCCTTTGACAAGGCCATATTTGAGAAAGATATCAGCCCTTCTTCATAAGTGACAAGTCACACAACAAGTTAGGTTCTTGACAAGTCAGATTTTTGGTGTGTCATTTGACACATTTTCATAGTGTTGCAATGTCCCTTTTCTTATCTGTCATTAGAGTTGCAGTTTGCCAGTAAAAATGTCAGAAGAAATATTTCCCTGTCACATCATATTGAAAATAATAGTCTGTTGAGTGACTGTGGTTTTGGAATGGGAAGCGTGAAAGGGGGGGAAAAGCTTAACTTTATGGTTGAATGAAAAGTGTATTTGATATAGAGTCAGAGGTCTAAAGTTTAAATGCCTTTCTCCTCCTTAGTATATGTGTCATACTGGACATTTTTTTTTTTTACTTCTCTGTGCCTCCATTTGTAAAATGAGAAAATTAAGTGATCTCTAAATTTTTTTCTGGTTCTAAATTCTATAATTCTTATAAGTTCTCACTTTCATAAACTAATCAATCCTTTCTAGGGAAATAGATGAAATCTTTAAATGAATACTTCAGAAAATTACAAGACTTGGGAAATTGTCTGATAGTATTTTGCATTTATAAAAGCACTTTACAGTTTTCAAAGTACTTTCCAATATGCAAAATCATTTGATTCTCAGAACAACTCACTGTAGCAGGGAGAAATGACTATATCCATTTTATTGATGATATAAAAGTTCAAAGAGACTAAGTGATTCATTCTTAGTTACTCAATTAGGAAATGGAAGCAATAAAGTGAGAATTCAGATTTTCTGATTCAAGTACTCTTCTGATATCATTCTTTATATGCCAGTTGCCTTTCTGCCATATAGAAGTAGATTAAGATTAGAATAAGAGGTTCATAAAGGAGTTTCTACAACTCTCTTCAATGAACATGGAGATATTAAGAAAGAACTCTTGTTCTGTGATTAAGATTGGTACTAGAAAAATTTTTAAAGTGTACTGGCATGAATTTCTTATAAATATACTGGGTAATTAATTTTGCAACTATATGTAGTATGTCTTATGTCTTGAGATGATCAGGAATAATGTTTTCTTACATGCCTTTAGGGTGAACAGGTAGGGGAATGGGGTGTGAGGATGGAAGGAGTGGGGTGGTCTGACCAGTTAGAGTATCAGATATGCAATCTAAATGGTATTTGAATTGTCTTATCATTATATACTTAGCCCTTAAGTAGAAACTGACACATCACTGGGGGAGATAGCTAGCTTCACCTTTGAACACATGAAACCTGGAGGGTGGGAAATACAGATACAACAACCCCTGGCTGCCTTCTCAAAGGTCATTAAGATGAGAAAGACAGAGTCAAATCTAAGTGAAAGAAAACTTTTGGGGGTACTCTAGCAATGTAGCTATACTTTTTGTAAGCCCTGGAAGTTATTTATATGAATTTGATCCACTACAAACACAGGCAACAATATTATTTTGTGGTCCTGTCTACCCCTTAAAAACTAGCTCACGGTGTAGGTAAATTTTCTCATTGCTATGTTGTCTGCAGAATTGCTCACTATTTTAATTCCTATGGGATAGGTTTCTCTAAGTATTTCACTCACACTATTTCTCAGTGGTTCCTAACCTTTTTATGTCACAGACCCTTTTGACAATCTAGTGACACTTATGAATCCTCCCTCTCAATATAATATTTTTCAATGCATAAATTAAATACATAAATTACCAAATAAATCAGTTATATTGAAATAAAATTATAGTATTTTATTCATCCAAGTTCATGTATACTCTGAAATCCACCCATAGATTCTTTGGGGGTCCATGGATTCTTGATTAAGAACTCTTGTGCTAGTTAGCGGTATATATATATATATATATATGTGTGTGTGTGTGTGTGTGTGTGTGTGTGTGTGTGTGTGTATAATATTGTTTTAAAGTTCAACTTTATGCCATCATCTCCATCAAACTTTTCTTGATGTTGTCAGTTTGTGATGATCTTTCTCTTGTGGACCTTTACTTAGATGTCTCTGGCATTATTTTGCATTTATGAAAGTGTAAATCCTTCTAGATTTTGAGTTTTGTGATATTTGCGGTTTGTCTATGTACTGTATATGTCTGTGATTTTTGAGTAACTCATAATTTCGGTATTTATTCTGAATTGTTCTATGATCTAGGAACATACAGGAAAATTAAAAGTATATGGGTATTTTAAAGAAATGTAGATTTGGAAGGTGGAGCCAAAATGACTGAGTTGCAGAAAGAAGTATATTAAAATGGAATCCAGAAAATACACTAGCCTGAATCCTGATTGGGAAATTCAAGAGGAAAAAAAAAGAACTTTATTTTGCCAGTCCAGGTCAGTATAGGGCAACAGATAGAGAGCTCTGTATACTGTAACAAACTTAGACTGTAAACTTTTTCAAAAATTATTTTTCTCAATTACATATAAAAATTATTTTAATGTCCATTTTAAAAATTTGATTTCCAAATTCTTTTCTTTCATTCTTCCCTTCCCCCACCCTTAGATAGTAAACAATTTTATAAAGATGATAATGTGTAATTATGCCTAACATTTTCATATTATGAATTGTAAATTGCTTGAGAACAAGGACAGCCTTTTGTATTTCTTTATATTCTCAGTGCTTATCACAGTGAGTGATAGTAGGCTAATAAATAATAAATGTTAGTTAACTGAATCATTAGGTGCCTACAGATCTTAGGGACAAAGAATTTAGCTGGAAATAATCAGGCAGTTCATTTTAGCCCAGGAAGAGGCTCTAGGGCAAGAAAGAGGTCCCAGATCCAGCACAGAAGGGTCTGAGCTTGTGCAGAATGCAGGAACAGATGCAAATTATTGGTTCTGTTACTTGCTCTCTAGTTCTGAGTCATAGCTGTAGGGTAATACTGGCATTCTAAGCTGAAGATTGTTTATGAACCTTTGACTCTGCACTGAGAGGAGCAAGTTCAGAAGCAAACAGAAATTGCATGGTTTAGCTCAGCAGGATCTCTGTTTCAATTTTCAACCTAGTCTGAAATTGGAACTTTAACAGGAAAATCAATCCAAAGAAGTGTCTATAGTTCTAAAACTCTGAACCAGCAAAGCTTTTTAGTTGGTTGATAGTGGTTGAATCTATTTGTAGTCTATTATAGTAACTCCAGCTGAGGTAAATCCATTGAATTGTTGCTTGGATGCAAACCAGTTCAGAAACTTGCAGAGCTCAGACCATGATAGTAGAAATTAGATATTTCCCTGGTTCCATTTCTTTTGGGAACTCTGATAGCTTGTAGGTCCTTAGCCTCAGTTGTCTTTGAGATCCTAGAACAATATCACATTCCACACTCCAAGAAGGCAACAACAGGACCAGATCAGCATTCCTTTCAGAGGTATGCAACACCTGGACTTAATAAAATAAAATCTGAAATGAAGAAAAAGGTTAGAAAAATGAGTGATCAAAAAAAATTCTATCATTAAAAAACTATTTTTTTAGTGACAGGGATGGTCAAAAAACAAAAGAATGTGGGCGGCTAGGTGACACAGTAGATAGAGCACCGGCCCTGGAGTCAGGAGTACCTGAGTTCAAATCTGATCTCAGACACTTAATAATTACCTAGCTATGTGGCCTTGGGTAAGCCACTTAACCCCACTGCCTTGCAAAAACTGAAACTAAAAAAAAAAATGACTCCAAAATAGCTACAAGCATAGTCTTAGTGAAAGATATAGTTTAGACACTAGTTCAACTAGAATTCCTAGAACGAATGAAGCAAAAATTTTAAAAGAGGTTGAAAAAAAATTTTATAAATGAAGTGAGAATGCAAGAGGAAAATATTGGAAAAATTAATGAAAGCAGTGGAAGAAAGAATCGGAAAGGGAATTAACAGCATTTCACAAGAGGTACAAAACTTTGCCCAACTGACAAACTTTCTAAAAATTAGAATTGGCTTACACAGAATCTAATCACTGAATGAGACAGTAAGATGTTAAAACAAAGTCAAAAGACTGAAAGAAAGAGAAAAATATATTAAGTATCATATTGGAAAAAGAGTTAACTTGGAAAACAGCAAGAGAGGAGATAATTATTACTTGAAAGTCCAAATATACAACCTGCCCCAAAAAAAGAGCCTAGACATAATATTTCAAGAAATAATAAAAGAAAACTGCTCGGGTCTTCTAGAATAAGAGAGCAAAGTAGTTACTTCCTAAAAGAAATTCAAAGATGAAAACTTTAAGGAATATAATAGCCAAAATGTAGAACTCCCAAGTCAAAGAAAAAACACTGCAAAGAGTCAGAAAGAATTCAAGTACCTATAAGCCACAGTCAAGATTAAGCATAGTTTAGTAGTCACCATTCTAAAGATCAGAGAAATTGGAATATGACATGCCAGAAAGCAAAGAATATGGATTTATAGCCAAGAGAACTGAGTAAAATCTTACAGAAGAAAAAATTGGATCTTTAATGAAATAGAGGATTCTAAACATTCCTGATTAAGAAAAGGAAACTGTGTAAAAGCTTGAGAAACAAAGGAGTTAGAGAAACATTAAAAAGTTAGCATGAGTGAAAAAATAAGGAGCTAAATTAAGATAAACTGCTTACCTATTAATGTGTGTGTGTGTGTGTGTGTGTGTGTGTGTGTGTTCAAAGGTTTCAGAGTTAAATTATAAGGCATGGGAATGGTTCTATTTTATTTTAATGGTCTCAAAAGAAAAATGGAAAGGGAAGAAAAAAGTATCCTCAACAGGGAAGGAGAAGTGAAAGGGAGTAGAAGAATAGGGAAAATTATTTCACACAGTATATACAAATAGAAGCTTATACAAACAGGGAAGAAATGAGGGAGACTGTATGATTCTAACTTCACTCTCATCTCAACTGGTCAAAGGAGAGAAGAATACACAACCAGTTGGGTAGTGGAATATATATCACTTAGCAGGGTAGCAAGAGTGAAAAGGAAGAAGGGAGTGGAGGGGACAAGGGTAGATTAAAGGAGAAGGTATTCCAATGGAAAGAGAAGGGATAGACAGAATGTGAGAATGATGAAAGTAATACATGGTGCAGAGTGCTGGACTGATCACAGGCTTATCCTCTCCAAGTTAAATATTCACATTCAATACAAGTGGCAGCCCCAAGACAAAATGACTACCAGAAAAATTAATATCAACAGATTGCAGAATTTCTCTGAGAAGAAACAGTTTGTTGCTAACTTGGAGGGAAAGTTGAGCCAATACACAGTTAGCAACAGTAGAACAGAAAAGAACTAGGCAGCTTTCAGAGATTTGGTGAATAGCACTGCATTTGTTCATTTGGGTCAGAACACTTGCAACATCAAAACTGGTTTGATGAAAATGATTGTGAAATACAAAAGTTGCTAAATGAAAAACAAGAATTCCACAGGGTTTACCAGGATAGGTCATCCATTTCTAAGAAGGCAACATTTAATTCCATCAAAAATAAAATGGTGAAACTTAGAGATATGAAGAATTCTTGACTCAGTAAGAAGACAGATGAAATTCAGTTATATGCTGATAGTAACAATCTGAAGCATTTTATGTTGCCCTGAAGGTTATTTATGGGCCAAAGACCTAAGGTGCATCTCATCTACTAAGTAATGATAGAGCCACATTGATTAGTGATAGGAATATGATCCTAAAGAGATGGATTGAACACTTCCATAGTGTTCTAAATAGACTGTCAATGCTGAAGCCATTGACCATTTAACTCAGGTTGAAGTCAATCCCTACCTAGGTGAAGAAGAGGTTTTGAATGCCACTGGCTCCTTTCATGTGGCAAAGCACCTAGTATTGATTCTATTCCAGTTGAAATTTTCAAGGTGGGGGGTCTATTGTTCATATAAAATCTGACTGAAATTTTCTGGATTATATGGCAAGAGGAGTTTATCCCCTAGGACTTAAAGAACACCTCCATTGTCCATCTCTATAAATGTAAAGGAATAGATTGTACTATGCATCCCAAGGGATCTCTCTCTCTTAGTCATTGCTGGCAATGGTCTCCTAACAGAGAGCCAGTATGACTTCAGAAAGGGTAGAGAAATGATTAATATGGCAATTGTTGACATCTCTAGGAGATGCCAGGAGCAGAACAAAGGTCTGTATACACAACATTTGTAGATCTGATCGAGGTCTTTGATACTTTCAATCATGAGGGTTTATGGAAAATTATGTCAAAATTTGGTTGCTCAGAGGAGTTCATCATGACTGTTCATTAATTTCACAATGGCATGTTTGTCTGGCTTCTGGATAATGAAGAATGCTCTTATGCTTTCCTAGTGACCAATGGAGTAAAACAAGACTGTGTCCATGCTCCTTTGCTTTTTAGCATGATATTTTCAGCTACATTGTCAAACATCTTCAATGAGGATAGCATTAAGGTTAACTTCCACACAGATGGTAAGTTCTTCAGTCTAAAAAGGCTACAAAGCAGGACAAAAGTGGAGGGAGAGTTAAGCATGATTTTCTGTTTGCAGATGACTGTGCTCCCAATGCAACCTTAGAAGCTGAGATACAACAAAGTATTGATTGATTCTCTTCAATTAACATCAAGAAAATAGGTGCTCTCAGTCAGTACCACACCATCCATATGTGGAACTCCAGCAAATGGAGATATTTTGAATATTGTGGATAAGGTCACTTACCTTGGCAGTATTCTTTCTAGGGATCTACACATTGATAATGAGGTTGACACCCAAATTGCCAGTTTAGCTATGTGTTTCGGAGGTTCGAAAAGAAAGTGTGGGAGAGAAGACTACCAAACTGAAGGTCTGCAGAGCTGTTGTGCTAACCTTACTGTGTGCCTAGTATACCTGTGCCATGCCAGGAAACTGAATCACTTCCATTTGAATTGTCTTAAGAAGATTCTGAAGATCACCTGGAAATATTAAATATCAGACACTGAGGTCCTTTCTAGAACTAAACTGTCAAGAATTCGAAGTCTACTACAAAGTCTACTTCTACAATAGACTGGCCATGTTATTCAAATGCCAAATATATACTTGCCAAAAAGACTATTTTATGGAGAACTTACATAGGGCAAACACTCACATCATGGTCAGAGAAAGTGATACTAGAACATCCTAAAAGGTCTCTCATAAGAACTTTGGAATTGATTGTGTGGCATGGAGACACTGGCTCAGGACTGCCCAGCATGCCTCACTAAAGAGGGTACAGTGCTCTATGAGCAAAGAAGAATTGTAATTGCTCAAAAGAGTCACAAAACACACAAATTTAGAGAATCTTCCTCAATTGTTCACATGACCTATTTATGTCTGACCTGTGGTAAAGCATTCCAGACTCAAATTGGTCTGATCATCCACAACTGAAAACACTATAACTTGACTCTAACACAGTGATGTCATTTTGGTCCTCTTTGAGAACAAAGAACTTTCAACCAGTCCTACGCAAAACTAACTCGAAAGATTCACAGAAATTTTTATAGCAGTTCTTTTTGCAATAGCAAAGAATTGTTTACTAAGGGAGTACATAAATTAGACAATGCTTGAACAAGTTATGGTATATAAATGTTATAAGATACTATTGTGTGAGGCGGCTAGATGGCTCAGTGGATAGAGCACTGGCCCTGGGGTCAGGAGTACCTGAGTTCAAATCTGGCCTCAGACACTTAATAATTATATTCAGAGCTATTTCTAGTCATCCTGATTCATATCTGGCCACTGAACCTAGATGTCTCTGGAGGAGAAAGTGAGTTGATAACTTAGCACAACCTCCTCTCACTGAAATCCAATTCATGTGCTTGTCATGGTATCAATTCTCTGATATCATGGTCTTCAAGAATGAGGGACAAGCAGCATCATCATTATCAAAAGTGAAACAATCATGCAAATACACACAGAAAATGTTTTCTTTAAATTTTATTTTACATTATGTTGCAAATTGGGACACAACAAAACAAAAACATGCTTTATAGTGTGCAGTAATCTCATGAAATGAAATTCTCAGACTTGGAACTTCTGAAAAAGTTCTGGAAAGAACAACAAATTTGGCCACCAAAAATTCATATTCCTACAAGATGGCATCAACTCTGAAAGTCACACCTCCTTGGGATCCCCTACCCCATGGGTCCCCTCTTTCTCCCTTGACTGTTGAGGTTGGACATGGAAAAATTCCTCCAAGATTTTTGTTTATGGAGGAGGCCCAGGGCAGACACCTTCATAATTTTTCACCTAGCTGTAAGCCCCTTCACCAGGTTCTCCCTCTCTTTTCTTTTCCTTTCCCTCTCTTTTCTCCATCCCCTTTACTTTTTAGTTTTTTTAACTGTGTTTTCACCTGTTAGATTCTGAGTTTTTTGTTTTTTTTTTTTTTAGCTTTTTGCGAGGCAATGGAGTTAGGTGGCTTGCCCAAGTTAATTATTTAGTGTCTGAGGTCGAATTTGAACTCAGGTACTCCTGATTCCAGGGCTGGTGCTCTATCCACTGCACCACCTACCTGCCCCTGCACCACCTACCTGCCCGGGATTCTGAGTTCCTTAAGGGCAAGAACTTTTTGTCTTTCTTTGTTCCTCCACTCTATGGGAATGAAATTGCCAAATATGTAGGCACATAGTGAATGTATACTGATTAACTGATTGATCAGTTCAAAAAGTTAGCAAGCATTTATTAAATTCTTCCCATGTACCAGGAATTTTGTTAAGCACTGAGAATCCCAATATAAACAAAAAAGACAACCCCTTCTCCCAAAGAGTTTTCATTTTAATGGGAGAAGAGAACATAGGAAAAGAAACTGAAAAGCATAGTAAGAGTAGGAGGTAAGAGATATTCCTGCTGGACCATCCTGAGAGTCAGGAATGGAAGGTGAAGAATGGAGTAAACATGTTTGGCTTGGATCCTTTCTTAAAATAGCGAGCCCAGGAGAGACTGGTCAATCAGAGGATGGGGTGTTTGAGGAAAAGGGATCTTCTAGGGTGAGAAGGGTGTTGGCAAATGATGGAGAAAGAAGTCTAATGAATTTAGAGTGGAATCTGGAGAGAAATGGAGGAGTGAACATGGCTAGCCTGGACCCTTCCTTAAAATGAAGGTTCCAGAAAGTGATATTAGGTATACTCAAAGGAAGAAAATGAAAGGTGTAATAGGTTAGTAGGACCATACAATACTATATAATAAACCACAGTTTGAGTCAGTGTCTGCTGACATTGACTTTTCTACTTGAAGTGTTCTGACTCTGTCCTTTAAAAAACTAACCTAGGTTCTTCCAAATTCTGTAAAGCAAAGATAGGGAAAAACAAAAGAGAAAAAAAAGAAACTGTTTGAATATTCAAAAGAAGGAATTCATATGAATGTTTTGAAAGTCACCAGAGCAATGTGTCTTTTCTTCCACAGAGACATGGAAAGCTTAGGAAAATGAAGTGGGAACCTAGGATCCTACATTCTAGGCTTTTTTTTTTTGTCAAGTATTCTTTGTCCAGTCCTCTATGTGAATGATGCCTTGTTTTAGTCTCCTCATGCTGTTTTTACTTTATACATATTTAGATCTGATCTCCTTCCCTAGTCCTTTGATATAGAAGGTCTGCAGTTTTGCTTTGGAGTATTTGACTGCTTCTTTTATCCTAGGTATAGCTTAGAGACAGAGGTCTATTATCATTGATCAACAAGCAATTGTAGGGGTGGCTAGGTGGTGCAGTGGATAGAGCACTGGCCCTGGAGTCAGGAGTACCTGGGTTCAAATCCAACCTCAGACACTTAATAATTACCTAGCTGTGTGCCCTCGGGCAAGCCACTTAACCCCATTGCCTTGAAAAAATCTAAAAAAAAAAAGTAACAAGTAATTGTGGATGGATATTTCCATCCTAGAAACAGAATGGATGAATATGGCCCCATGCAGGAAAGCACACATTATGTGAGTGAACAAGTTCCCACTTAAATGGGAATCATTTTATGAAGGCTCAATTTTGCTCCCTCAAAATTCTTTTCTATTGTCGATAAACAATAAATATGGTACTATTTTGCAGTCTCTGAATTCTTTGGTCAGTGTTATGTCTAGAAATATTTGGTCTGCTATAGTATATCATTGAAAAATATTAACTATTCTTTGCTTCATGGTTTTAAAAAAGTATTCTTGAACATGAACTTGATGAACATCAATGAATGTTCTAAATGTAAAGAAGATTAAAAAGAAGATTGCATATGAAGTCATCAATTTCTAGTATATAGCTTTTTTTAAAGTAAGTTTTTTTTTGTTTGTTTGTTTTGTAGGTTTTTGCAAGGCAAATGGGGCTAAGTGGCTTGCCCGAGGCCACAGGGATGGGTAATTATTAAGTGTCTGAGACTGGCTTTGAACCCAGGTACTCCTGACTCCAGGGCCAGTGCTTTTTCCACTGCACCACCTAGCCGCCCCTAAAGTAAGTTTTAAAGTTAATATGGTAGTACCAATATTTTGTGAGTTGACTCTATTTTGTGAGTTCAAGGGAGGAACTATTAAGTTACTTTTTAATTGCATATGGTCCTTGACTGATTTTTCTTTTCTCTAATGGGTTATGGCCCTCCATTAAAATATCTGCTCTAGTTTTAGTCATTTGCTTGTTATTTTTTTCTAAATAATGCATTAGACTTTTTACATATGGATCTGAATCTGGGTCTATTCTTCCTTCACTATTCTTAGGAAATGAAGTCATTCTCAGTGGGAACATCATCTATTCATGTTATTGAGAATTTCACATATCAAAAGATATACTAGGTTATACAATGTTCTATGATGCCAAAATTGATTTAGTGGAAGATTTTTTCTATGGATTTCTACCAATTTTTTTCTTGGTATGTGCTTCTAAATTATATTAATGATTAATAATGTGTAATAATGTGTAAAGCATTTAAAAATACAACAATTGCCTAAATAGGCTACTTAATTTTTTTTCATTTTAAAATTATGCTGTTGGTTACTTTGAAGTAGTTGATTGAATAATGTAGGGGAAGAGTACTTTTTTTAAATTAAGTGAAAGAATTATAATTTTGTCTTGAATTGAACATCAGATGTTTAAAATGGTATTGGCTGGACCACCACTTGACTCTGATTTTTGAGTGTTGTAGTATGAAAAAGAGTATATTTTACATGTTTCTCCATATATTGCTATTTTAAATTTTTGTCAAGCTAAAGTCATTTAAAAGAGAGTATCACCTAATAGGGGAAACAGAATAATTATCTCCCAGCAGAAGTAGGACCAATGGGTGGGACCTAATAGGAAAGCAGATTCTGCTTCAATTTAACATAGGATTTTTTAGCCACTGATACCCTAAAAATATGATGGGCTGTTTTGTGAGCTTTGGGAATCACATATTTCCTTATTACTGAAAGTGTCAAAAAGATAATGTTATGTTAATGACTTAACAATGTCCTTTAAATTAGAGGTGACTGATAAATATTTGTTTGGATCATAGAAGAATTCCTATGTTGTATAGGAGAAGGTTGAACTAGATGAACTCTAAGTCTGTTTTCCATTCTAAGTCTTTATCATGTTCTCTGATCCATAGAGATTTTTCTGAAATAGTTAAGTTAAAAAGTAAATGAAACACACCCCTGCCTTTAAATTATATATTTTATTCATGAATCACTCCTAGGATTTCTTTATTTTTTTTTCAAAAGTAATCAGTCAGGTCTTGTCAGTGGTTTTTAACATGTGTAATTTCCCAGATTTGTCTCAGCCTTAGTCATTTATTAAAACTATACAGAAGTAATTTAGACTTCAAAATTCAAACTTGAAATTTGTTTTATTCTTCAAGTCCATTTCATATGATAAAAATTCATAAAAAACAGAACATTCTTTTAAATAATATAACTTTACATTCAAAATATACATATCTGTTTTGCTTGATTTATATAACAAAGTTTTCATAGTGCCAAGTGTTCTAAATGGACATGTTGGGAAAAGTTTGTAAAGTGTTTTACATATATTATCTCACTTTATCCTCATACCAACCTTGTGTGGAACAAGTACTTTCAGTGCTCAAAGGGATCTGTGATCTTTTTAATCTGGGAGTTCCCTCTAATAATGTATATCACAACCCACCCACACCTATTGTTTGACTCTCTAGTGTGTACTCCCAAAAGTTCACTGCAAAAGAAATCTCTTTTCCACCTGAACTCTGCCCTGGATCTCCCCCACAGTAGAGGAATGCAGTATCAGTGGGAATTGCATATTTTTATTATCCCCCTTTTACAGATGAAACTGAGGTTCAGAGAGGTTATATGGCTTGCCTAAGAAGAGTAGAACCTATCTTTAATGTATGCATGAATATTCATAGATTAATGTTAGCCACCATGGAATTGCTCTTGATGTATAATAATTCCAATCACTTTCTTTACTTTTCCCATCATATTGACTCAGATTATTTCTGTAGATGCATATTCATCTTCTCATATAATCTTATGGTTCTACTAGATAAGTAGTAAATGTTATTTGTTGACAGTAATTACAAAGGCTGTGAGTTTTTTCCCTCTATTAAAATCTTTTTTATTTTGAACTTAATAATAAGCAACACAGAAGCATTTCAATGTGCAAAGAACAAGAAAAGGTATTGCATAAGAAACTAAAATTTTGTAACATACAGAACAGGTTAATCTCAAGTTATTTTGCTATATCTTTTATCACATTCATTTAAGTAGAAATACTGGTATTTACTTCCACAACTAATATTACACTCACTCAGCTCTCAACCCCTTGCAGTATAGTTTTCTTATCCATCTCTCTAGTGGAATAGTTTCATTTCCAAGAGCTTATTGCTAAATCCAGTGACTTTTTTTCCCCTATCTTCATCTTCACTTCTCTTTAGCATTTGACTATGTTTGCTAACTTAATAGCCTTTCTTCCCTTGACTTCAGTTTTTCTTACTCTGATTGCTTCTTTTCTGTCTCTTTTCATCTTACCAACACTTAAATGTGGATGGAAACTAAGATTCTAGCCTAGTTCATATTCCTTTATGTAGTTACAACGTTCTTTTGGTGATCTCAATATTATTAGCTTCAATTGCCATAATTCACAGATTTAGAGCTGGAAGGGATATTAGAGGTCATCTAATCTATCACTTCATTTTTCAGATGAGGAAACTGAGAACCAGAAAGGGTAAATGTCCCTACGGAAATAGATATTGAGTGTCAAGATCAGTACTTGAATGTAGGTTGTTTAAGTTCAAATTCTTTTTTTTTTTTAGGTTTTTTGCAAGGCAATGGGGTTAAGTGGCTTGCCCAAGGCCACACAACTAGGTAATTATTAAGTGTCTGAGGCCGGATTTGAACTCAGGCACTCTTGACTCCAGGGCCGGTGCTCTATCCACTGTGCCACCTTCAAATTCTAACCACTTTCTATTCTATCACAAAAACTGCAAATGACTCCAAGACCCTCCACTTTTACATTCATTCCCCTCAGAGCTCTAGCCACATATTTCTAACTATTGGTTGAATATCACCATTGGTATATCCAATAAAGACTTTTAAAGACAATAAACAGAAAACTAAATTCCATCTTCCTCTTAAACCTGCTCCTGCCCCATTTTTTTTTTCTATTGATGATTTCACCAACTTCCCATTCATCCACATTCATAATCTTGAGTCATATTTGATTATTCCTTCTCCCATATCAATTAATTTCCAAGTTCCACAATAACTCTCCAATTCATCCTCTTACTGCTATTCCTATTATAACCATCTTAGGTTAAGCTCTTTCTACTTTTCATTATGAGCATTATAATAGCCTTCTAATTAGTTCTCTTGCCTCCAATTAGTTCTTTCATTAATTTATTCTTTAATAGATAATTTTCCTAATGTACTATTCTGATCATTTTATCCTTCTATTAAAAAACTTAGTATCTTTCCCATTTCCTACTCAATAAAATATATACTTTTAGATTTAAGGGTATACTGATTTCAGTATACCCCTTTAGCATTATTTAATAAATATATGCCTTCAAATAGTGTAACAAAGTTGGACTATTCTCTGTCCCTCCCCTTATTGTATTCTTTCCTATTTCTGTTTCTTCAGGAAGATTTCCTCTACTTCCCTCCCTCATCTTTGCTTGTTGAAATCTCACACATTTGTTACAGTTTAATTTATTGGCTGCCTTTTGTTTTTTGATAGATTTGTGGCATAAGGAAATCCCTTCTGGGAGAATGTAGGGGTCTTCTATTGACCCTGTTTTCTATAACTAGGCTCACAGTGCCAAATTCCCCCAATATGGGTATGGCTGTCAAGAGATTAAATCCTTGCCTAAGTACATAATTTATGTCTAAGGAAAGGTCTGTGGGTCAGCTAAAGAAGTGAGGAAAAACAACCCCTTAATAAGTTCAGATACTGAAAATAATATGTAAAACAATGGGAATCAGTTCAATGCAAAGCTTTATTGCAAGCAATGGGAAAGAGGGGGAAGGGAAGAGAGAAGAAAGGTTCTTGACAACCAAACTGAATATCCACACTGACATGGACTAAAACCCACATAAGGATGGCATTGGTAAGAAAGACAGGGATCTATTCAGCAGGAAGGGTGTGTTCCAATAGGCAATGAAGCTCTCACTAAAAGGGAGAATTTGTTCCAAAGGACCCTTCTGAGAATAGGGTTCTTATATTTTGATTTTGTGTGGCCCATTTGGAACTGGTTGATTTGCATATCAGAGGTCAGGGGAAAATGTCATTTTGGGGTTTTGTTATTCCAGGGATATTTCTCTTTTAGTCATTGCTGGTAAGATTCTTGCCAGAGTCCTTCTCAATAGGCTGATTCTTCACCTGAAAACTGGTTACCTTCCTGAGAGCCAGTGTGGCTTCAGAAAGGGTAGAACAGTCGATAATGATGTTTGCTGCCTGAAAACTGCAGGAATAATGCCAGAACAGAAGAGATGTCTGTATTCAACATTTGTAGAGCTGTCTAAGGCCTTTGATACTGTCAATTATGAGAGTTTATGGAAAATTATGTCCAGATTTGGTTGCCCAGAGAAGTTCATGAGTATTGTACATCAATTCCATGACAGCATGCTTCCGTGGGTTCTAGATAGTGGATGATGCTCTCAAGATTTCCCAGTCACCAATGGAGTGAAACAAAGATATGTCCTCACTCCCATACTTTTTAGCATGATGTTTTCAGCCATGTTATCAAATGCCTTCGCTGAGGATGAACATGGCCTCAAGGTCAGCTACCACTGATGTCAAATTCTTCAACGTGAAAAGACTACAAGCCAAGACTAAAGTAGAGGGAATGTTAATACATGATCTTCTGTTTGCAGATGACTGAATTCAATGAAGTCTCTGAAGCTGAGATGCAACAAAGTATAGACTGATTCTCTGCTGCTTGTGCTAATTTTTGTCTAACAATTAAGAACAAGAAAACATAGGTGCTTCATGAGCCAGAACCACACCATCCATGTCTGAAACCATTGATTACAGCAAATGGAGTTTTGAGTACCGTGGACAAGTTCATTTACCTTGTTAGTATCCTTTCCAAGTAGGTACACATTGACAATGAGGTTGACTCACATTGACGGAGTTAGCTCAATATTTGGGAGGCTCCAAAAGAAAGTATGGGAGAGAAGAGGTATTAGACTGACTACCAAACTGAAGGTCTACAGTGCCACTGTGTTGACCTCATTGCTATATGCCTGGGAAACCTGGACAGTCTACCAGTGCCAAGTCAGGAAACTGAATTGCTTCCATTTAAATTGTCTTAGGAAGATTCTGAGGATCACCTGGCAGACCTCTGTAAGCCAGATCAAAAGAAATGTAACAAACTGGGAAAAAAAATTTTACAACTAGTACTTCTGACAAAGGATTCATTTCTAAAATATACGGAGAACTGTCAAATTTATAAAAAAAAAAAGCCATTCCCCAATTGACAAATGGTCACAGGATATGCAAAGGCAATTTACAGATGAGGAAATAAAAACTATCCATAGTCATATGAAAAATTGCTCTAGGGAGCAGTGAGGACACGTGGAGAGCTGCTGTTATCCCGTGCAGGCTGGGGCTGGGGGTGGGATCGGGGCCGGGCCTGGCATGGAGTGTGGGGCCTGGGGGTGTGGTGGGGGCAGTGGCAATAGCCCAGAGTGGCCTCTTCTAGCCAGAGCTTGGAGGAGAACGGCCCAGGTGCCCCTTATGGCTGGGCTCAGAACACAATGGTCCAGCTCTCCTAACAGGTACTTTGTACAGGGTGGAGGCTGAGGGGAAGCACAGCATGGTCTTTCCTACTTGTGTTTTGGAAAACAAAAAATAAAAAGCAAATTCTGCTTTGAAGACATTGTATCCCCAGAGCTTTGGGCACTGTAGCCTTGAATCTGGGTGTTCTCCTTCACATAAGTGTGACTCCCTCTCCGCCATGAATGGCCTATCTATCAGTGAACTCTGCTGCCCCTTCTGCTGCCCACCCTGTCCTGGCTGAATCCCAGCCAAATTGGCCTTCCTGCCTCCAGAGCCTACCTATTCCCTTGTGGCAGAGCCTGAGCCAGGTTCCAGTGGAGGGGGTTCCACCCCAGGGCGAGGCTCTGGGGTGGAGGGCCTGGGGCACTGGAAATTGCATTTGACGAAGCGGGCCAACTTTCAGTAGTATTCACAGCGTGATCTAGACACGACTGAAGTCTTCTTTACAAAGAACAGTCTGGGGAACTGCATTTCCTGTATGTATGTCCGCTGTGTGCCAGGGGCCAGGTTCACAGTTCTATTCTCCCATGGCAATGCAGTGGACCTGGGTCAGATGATCAGCTTCTACAATGGCCTAGGCACCCTCATCAACTGCAACATCTTTTATGATTACTCAGGCTATGGGGTGAGCTCAGGAAAACCCTCTGAGAAGAATCTCTATGCTGATGTTGATGCTGCTTGGCAGGCCCTTCAGACCAGGAATGGCATCAGCCCGGAGAACATCATCTTGTATGGGCAGAGCATTGGAACCATGCCCACCGTGGACCTGGCCTCAAGTTACGAGTGTGCTGCTGTGGTGCTGCATTCTCCCCTCACCTCAGGCGTGAGGGTCGCCTTCCTGGCACCAAGAAAACCTATTGCTTTGACGCCTTCCCCAACATTGAGGTTTCCAAGATCACATCTCTTGTGCTGATAGTCCGTGGCACTGAGGATGGGGTGATTGACTTCTCCCATGGACTAGCACTCTATGAGTGCTGCGCAAAAGCTGCGGAGCCACTTTGGGTGGAGGGTGTTGGGCACAATGCCATCGAGTTCTATAGTCAATACTTGGAGCGCCTTCAAAAGTTCATCTCACAGGAGCTGACAAACCAGTGCAACTGAGGCCCTCAGTGAGGCACTATGGGTGCCACCAGGCAAACAGGCCCAGAGAACCTACTGGGAGCTTGGAACCACTGCTGAGCAGTGAGAACTCAACAGGGTCAGCCCACTGGAGGATTGGGAAGTGGGGAGGATGTTCCACCCCTGGGCTTGCCTCTCCGGATCTGGTGCCCATGGCCTCTTCTGACATCCACCCCGCTTCCAGGAGAGGGGAGGAGCAGAATGACCCCCATCTTTCTCCCCACAATGTCTGCAATGATGACCCCAAACTGCTGCTAACACTGGGGCTGTCTCCACCACCTAGGAGGGGCTGGGCAATCCAAACTCCCTCCTCTCCTGCATCCCTTCCCTCTACCAGGACAATAGCAATAATACATCTGCCAAGTGTGGTAGGGGAGGACCTCAGTGGGCCTCATTCTTCCCAACATCCCTCCCCCCAAATTCCAAATTTCTGGGAAGGTGGTGACTGCATGAGAAACACCTGCCATCCCCTCTCCCTGCCAATCAGGGAGGAATTTTCCTACCACACCTCAAGCCTCAAGGTGGCTCCCTCCCAGCAGGGCCCTTTATGATTTCAGATACCCAGACTCCCCTTACCCACTTTCCCCAACATGTACAGATATACAGATTGATGGACATATATCTGTATTCATTTTGGAAGCAAGTACAAAGAAATTAAAGATTTAAAATTTTTAAAAAATTGTTCTAAATTATTACTGATTAGAGAAATGCAAATTAAAGCAGCTCTGAGATATCATCTCACACCTATCAGATTGGTCGATATAATGTTGAAAGGGATGTGGGAAATCTGGGACACTAATACATTGTTGGTGGAGCTGTGAACTCATTCAACCTTTCTGGAAAGCAATCTGGAATTAGGCCCAAAGGGTAATAAAAATGTTCATACCCTTTGATCCAGCAATAGTGGGTCTATACCCTGAAAAGATTGTGCAAAAGGGCAAAAACATCACTTGTACAAAAATAGTCATAGCAGCCCTGTTTGTGGTGGCAAAAAATTGGAAACTGAGTGAATGTCCATCAATTGGGGAATGGCTTAACAAACTGTGGTATATTATGACATGGAACACTATTGTTCTATTAGAAACCAAGAGGGATGGGATTTCAAAGAAGCCTGGAAAGACTTGCTTGAACTGATGTTAAGCAAGATGATCAGAACCAAAAGAGCATTGTACATCCTAACAGCAACATGGGGGTGATGATGAACTTTAATAGACTTGCTCATTCCATCAATGCAATAATAAGGGACATTTTTAGAGCTCCTCTGATGAAGACCACCTGTATCCAGAGAAAGAACTATGGAGTTTAAACAAAGATCAAAGTCTATTACCTTCAATTTTTTAAAATAAAAAAGTGTCATGTATACCATAATTTTGCTATTTCTAATATTTTTTTTTTCCTCAAGGATATTATTTCTCTCTCAACAAATTCAGACCACCTTCTGTGGGGGCATGGGGGGAGGGAAAGGAGGGTGTGGGGGAAAAATTTTAAAATTCAAAGCCTTACAAATATGATAGATAGAAACTACTAATGTATATAATTGGAAAATCAATAAAATATTTAAAAAATTTTTTTTTAAAAAGATCACCTGGGGCAGCTAGGTGGCGCAGTGGGTAAAGCACTGGCCCTGGAGTCAGGAGTACCTGGGTTCAAATCTGGTCTCAGACTTAATAATTACCTAGCTGTGTGGCCTTGAGCAAGCCACTTAACCCCATTTGCCTTGCAAAAAAAAAAAACCTAAAAAAAAAAGATCACCTGGCAAGAAAAGATACCAGACACTGAGGTCCTTTCTCCAGCTAAACTTCTAGCATTCCAACATTACTACAGAGAGTGCAAATACAATGGGCTGGGCATGTTGTTAAAATGCCAAACATACACTTGTCAAAAAGACTATTACATGGAGAACTCACAAGGGCAAGTGCTCACAAGAGGATCAGAAGAAGTGATATGGAGACACTCTGAATGTCTCATTGAAGAACTTTAGAATTGATTGTATAGCATGGAAGACACTGGCACAGGACCACCCAGAATGGCATGCCCTCATCTATGAGGGTGCTGTGCTCTATGAGGTAGGCAGAATTGAAGCAGCTCAAAGGAAACATGACATCCCCAGGTGTTCACCTAGACTCTTTGTGCCCATCCTGTGTTAGAGCATTGTGAGCTCGTATGTCTGATCAGCCACAGTGGGACACAGTAGGATCTTCTTTGATAACAAATGACAAGAACCAACCAATGATGAAGGAGAAAAACAAATTGGTGATAGACAAAAGTTTTATTTGGGGACATAGCTATACTAACTTTCAAAATATTATTGTTAGTATTTCCATGAATAAATTCTATAAGCTTATAGCCTCCTTTAAGGAAAGACCATCAGGTCTAATCTTATAACAAAGAATCTATGCAAAGATTCAATCCTTAAGGGGAGATTGTCGTGGTGTTCTCAAGACCACCAGGCCCAATCTTGTGACAGTCCTCCAAAACACCCTCCTTCACCAACCCAACTGAAACAACTATGTCCCCAATTCAGGGACTCTTAAACTTTTTTTCATCATGAATTCCTTTGACAGTCTGGTAAATCCTATTTCCCTTTCCCCAGAATAATATATTTAAAAGCTTAAAGTAAAATACATAGGATTACCAAAGAAATCAAATATATTTTTTTACACAAGTTCATAACTCCCTTGAAAGTTTATTCACGGGGGTGGCTAGGTGGCACAGTGGGTAAAGCACTGGCCCTGGAGTCAGGAGTACCTGGGTTCAAATCAGGTCTCAGACATTTAATAATTACCTAGCTGTGTGGCCTTGGGCAAGCCACTTAACCCCATTTGCCTTGCAAAAACCTTAAAAAAAAGTTTATTCACAGATCCATCTATGAACCCAGTTTAAGAATCCCTTTACCCTTCTCAAATTTGACAACATATTGATTAACTCTAAGTTTATCATAAACAAGGGTGATTAGAGAGGGTGATAAACATGACCAATCAGCAATATTTTTATTCTCTTAAGAGAATGATGAAATAAAAAAAATCATGGAATTTATTGTCATTCAAATTCTTAAATCACATAAAAACAGACAATATAATGTAGATGTAATACAACAGTATATTTGTTAAAATACCAATTTTTCAAGAATCAATCATAATAATTAAATTCTGAGGCAGCTGAGTGGCGCAGTGGATAGAGCACCTGCCTTGGAGTCAGGAGGACCTGAGTTCAAATTCGACCTCAGACACTTAATGATTACCTAGCTGTGTGTCACTTAACCCCATTGCCTTATAAAAATTTTAAAAAATCAAATCAAATCAATTTAAAAAATCAATTTTCAATTAAAAATAATTAAATTCTTAGAAGCAACATCTTTTGCTACTAGAAAGAAATATCCAATTTTGTTTTCAATACCTATAGTTTCTTCATTTTAAAAATGGAGGTAATATAAATCTGTAGTATCTATTTAAGACAGTTGAGTTGCGAAGATAAGCTCCTTTGTAAATCTTCAAGTGTAATATATCTATCAAACTCTCTCTGAGAGAGATTGATAGATATAAATGTCATTACAGTTTTATAATTATATTTTATAATCCAGAATATAATCCAATATATAATCCATGCTCTGAGTTTGTACATACACATCACATTCAATCCTGGTGACTTTTTTTCAAATCATTTTCACTTAGGATATCTAGTGGAAACCTCCAAATCTGGTTCATGTTTAGACCTATACAGAAAAGATAAAAGAGCTCTCTGTGGGCTGCCGCCATGCAAACATTCAGGTTTACAATGTATACAAAATACAGATCTAATTAAATACAGTTTTTTAAACATATAAAAAATTAAAAACAACTTATGAGCCTATAAACAATCAAGCCAATCTCCTTCCCTTCCTAATAAACTCCATTTTCCCAAGGATGTCTACTGTACTCCAAACTTATAAGATCGTTCATGGTTTAGTCTGCCTGGAAGGGAAATGTGTTTGGTACTGCTTTTCAAACTCTTGGGCCATGTGATAGATTCCATTATATACAAAAGACTTGATTCAGAAAATTTATTGAAATTCCTTTGCATAAGTCTGAGTCTAGGAACTCCTTTGCTTAGGGGTTCATTATCTAAAAATGAATAGCTCTATAGTTGGAATGGGACTCTGAGGCCAACCATGTTTTGCTACTCTTCCAGTGTTTCTCCCTAGATGCCATCTCGGGAGTTGAAAGATTTCCCTTGGGGTTTTGCTGATGTTTTACTTTGAAAGAATTCAAATCAACTTTTTGCATCTTGATTTTCTCTCAGCATTTTCAGTTTTGTTGTCTCTAGGTTTTGATCTCCTTGCTGGATAACTTTTTATAGATTAAGTCTAAAGTGTGGCTCACATCTACATTAACTCTGATTTAATCAATTATTCTCAATGAAGTATCAATCAGTACCCAGAAGATACTACTCATTCACATTCCCATCATGGAGACCACCAGACCAAAGACCTCATCCTTTTAATTAATACTATTTGGGAGACAGGGAAAGGTTTACATTACAAAAAAAAAAAATTGTACTTGTTCTTCCCTCATTATGGAACATATCAGAGGTACTGAGATATATGGTGGCATGAGTATTAACACCAGAACATTTGCCATAAGAGAAAAATCACAGGAACTATTTGGGGCTTATAGTCGCAGATGGAGTAAGTCAGATTGTGAATGAAGGTATGACTCTTTTATATGGTATGCACCTTGGATCAATTAATTATAGCTGTGAGGGATAATCTATAGGAAATGGAGCATTACCTAGTGAGTAAATATCGGGGTTTAACCTTGCAAATCAGGGGAATAAAATAAAATTACTCTTAGGTTGCATTAAACAATCCTGTAGATATACTACAACAAGGCACACAGTGATTCAAAAACCTCAAAACCCTGAGAGTGGGTATGGTCTCTTGTGTAGTTCACACAAAGTGGATAACCCTAGTCTGGCAGGTATCATCTAGTTATACTTGATAGATAAGTCAAACACATATAAAAAGTTCAGTGATGACATGGTATATGACTGAATTGTTGACTTTTTGTTACAAGAACTGGCACCCTGGTTAAGGGACTTCAGAAATGAAGCAAGTCCCATAAAATTTTCATGAAGGAAGTTAATGTTTGGATGAGGAAAATAAGAAGAAGGAAGGATGGGGGAGTGTCACGGAGATAGATCATAAAGTCTGCAGTAATCATGGAGTATTGAAAGATCAGTGAGGAAATAGATAAGAAACATCTAGGTTTGTCAATGGGGGGTGGGGAGGGGTAGTGAGAAATAAGATTATTTAGATAGAATGGAGCCAAAATATTTTGAATGCCAGACCAGGAACTGGTCAGGCAACTGACATTTCAAAAGTAGGAGAGGATGTAGACAAAATTAGAATACTTTAACTAGTCTTCAATTCCCATTCTTTTCCCCATTGACCCATAAACTCCATTTGCCCTCACACCAACAAGGAGTCTCAGTATCACTGCCTAGTTCTAATGCTTAAGAAATTTTCCTGGAAGATTGCCCAAGTCTATTCCATTTCCAGGAGAATTTTCCCAGCCTGATGATCATAGTCATACTACTATTCTCTTGAGGTAAGAGAAAATGTGGTCATAGACTGCTTCTATTCTACTTCTGCTTCCAGTATCACCAGCACTAACTACATAACCTCTCTGGACCCTGGAAGAAAAACAGATGTGCCTATGAGTCAGAAGCACTTTCAAAGATTCCAGGACATTTCTATCAAATTCAGGAGAAGTAACATATTACAGACTAACCATGAGCTGGGAATGTTGAACCAGGGTTTGAAACTGATACAGCTACTAAGCAAATAGGAAAGAAAAATTCCCTTAATGGGAAGGAAACCTAGAAATTAGGTCCAGGACCCCTGTTGATGTAGTGACTTTGAGGGTCACTTGGGTTACCTAAAATCTTTATCTGAAAACTTGAATGTTTCAATATTATGATGAAGTATGGTTGACAAGCGTGCCAAACCAAGCAAAGGAATAAGTGGCAGGACATACTAATGGAAACAAAGAGCCAACATGGTTGTTTTTTGCTTATGAACTATTACTAGACACGGAGTAGAGTAATCAGTTTCCAATCAAGGACTGACACCCCCTCTCCTACCCCTATAGACTTGAAGTGGCTCCAGTTCCAGTCAACAGTACCAGTGAGTAGAGTAGTGGGGTTGATGAGAAATGCTTCCTAACAAAGACAGATATTATATTCATTAAGTATTCCTTCAGGGCAAATGGATATCAATTCTTTTTCTAGCTTGATCTCTTTCCAACAAGTGAGCTAAATTTCAAAAGGAAATTAGCACACGGAGGAGGGTAATGCAAGGGTACAAAAGAGAATGAAAAGTATATCCTCAGTGCATGTGGGAACCAACAAGGTTTTCAATATAAACAGATAAGCTTCTGCTTGTGTTTTGTACAACACATAAAAGCTTCAATTCATGATTGCTATGAGCATGGCAATGTCACACAGACCTCTCATTATTTCCTGTCAAAGAGAATGAATATTCTGATGTTGCATAGAATCCTTGTGAAAAGGATTAATATAAATTAATGAATAATGAATTAACTATGAATTATTATGCATTTTAAGGTGTTGGTCTTGGTTTCAGGAAGATCTGGATTCAAAATCTGCCTCTGACACATACTGTTAGGACTATGGATAAGCTGCTTAACCTCTCAATGGTCCAAGTAACTTTCTAAAACTATGTTACATGCAAAAAAAGGAATTAAAATATATTAGTCATTCTATAGGTAAAAACATAATTTTAATTTATTCATTTATAATTTGTTAGTTTACAAATGATAATTTATGGTACTTAATTTAAGCTTTCAGTCTTTGAGTTTGACAGTTCACTTTCCTAAAATAGAGATAGATTCATTGTTACCTTTCTTTACAAAAACCATCATTTGTTCTCTATTCTTTATGAGACAAAATTCTATCTCCTTCTTGGAATGGAAAACTCTCTACATTCTATCCCTAGTGGAACTTTCCAGACATATACTGAATCCATTTACAACCAATCCTAAGTCCTCTAGCCACACCATTCTATTTGGTTCCTTAGGGGAAAAGCTTTTGAACTTTCTTACCTCTGTGTCATCCATTCTCCTCAAAAAAGTCTTTATTTCTCTTCATTTGTTGTAATCTACTTCTCTTTTAAGGCATAGCTCCAATCTCATCTCATTGTGAAGCCTTTTTTGACTATCATGGCTGGAAGAACTCTTGTCTCTCAATCTTTCTCTGCCTGTCTCTCATTCTCTGACTCTTTGTGTGTCTGGTAGAGGGGCAAGGAGAGTATGGAATAACATTATACGGTAGAATGGAGTCAAAATGTTTTTGAAGGCCAGATCAAGGAATTTGAATTTAAAAGCAACTAGAAACTACTCCCCCCCCCAAACTCCTGCATCATTTATTTGCCGTATCATTTGCTTATTACTGAATTTTGATTACCTTGTATTGATTATTTTTTCTTATTTATTTATTTCATCTGACCAAACTAAATTACATATTTACAACTACATAGTATATGAGAGGCAATATGTTGTAATGGAAAGGGTCATGATCTCTGAGTCAGAATATTGGGTTTGAGTGCCAGCTCCTACATTTATGTGTAGTGGATAAGAACACCGACCCTGGAGCCAGGAGGACCTGAGTTCAAATTTGGCCTCAGACACTTAATAATAATTGCCTAGTTGTGTGACCTTGGGCAAGTCACTCTTAACCCCATTGCCTTAAAAAAATACACTTATTCAAAAAAAAATAAAGTGTCACTCTAAGTAAATCATCTAATTGCCCCTGTCTCTAAGATGGGAGGAGCAATATTTGTACTAACTCGGAGAAGTAACCTGGCAGGATAAAGATCCAGTCTCTGAGGCAGTAAGACCTGAGTTCAAATCCTGTGATTGGCACATGCTGCCTCTGTGACCCTGGACAAGTCATTTAGACTCCTAAATAATATAGGTCACTCTCTAAGACTGTAAATTGGAGAGTAATTACCAATCTGTGATGGAAGAAGAAATTTATTTAACCAGGAAATCACAGGTCCGGCAATATAAACAAGCCTACCTATTTCATAAAGTTATTTTGAGGCTACTACTATATGTGTGTTATCTTTTAGGAGAGGCACAGTATCTTATATGTTAAATATTTATTTATATCTGAGAGACATTCTAGTACAGGAGAAAGAGAACTACATGGGCCTGGGTTTACTTCCCACCTCTGCTACAGCTTTATCTGATGATAGGAATTGAAGTGCCTTCCCAGTTTGTTCTTCCTGCAGAATTCACAGAAATTAAGGTGGCAGGAGGACAGAAACAGACAGGATTGGAGTAATGCTTCCCATTTAAAACTGCAAGTGAGAGTTGAAATAGAATTGGGAGAGCCCAGAGATTAAAAATAGTCATAAACAGCATTAGTTAAAGGGGTGGGGAGAAAAAGGAGAAGGAAAAGTATGAAGGAGAGAGAGGGATGGATATTGCTGTTGGGAAAAATGGAGACTCTATAAACTTTAAGCAATTAGAAACCAGAGTTATTCATACATTTATCTGATAAGTGCCCTTTGGAAGGTGAATTGATATTTAATGACAGTGAAAGATTATTTGATTTATATGTTCAATTTTGAAATACCTCTGCTGTTAAATATAGGAAGATGGAATTGGGAAATTTGGAAGTGTATTTTATTCTGATAAAGGGGGGACAGAGGTAAAAATATTTTGTATTTTCTCTTTCTGTTCAAAGTCCTATATCTACAATTGAAGACTCATATCAATTTTGGTGGTGATTTAGTTGAACTACCTGGTGGCACAGTGAATAGAATGCCAGGATGAGTCAGGAAGACATCTTCTTGAGTTCAGATGTGACCTCAGACACTTACTAGCTATGTGATCTTAGGCAAGATACTTAATCCTGTTTGCCTCAGTTTCCTCATCTATAAAATGAGCTGGAGAAGGAAATGGCAAACTTCTTCAATATCTTTGCCAAGAAAAATTCAAATGAAGTCATGAAGAGCCAGGAATGACTGAACAAAGCATTGAGTAAATCATAGCGTGAAAATTAGACTGTGATGAGAGAATAAGCATTTATATAATTCCTATTATATGACAAGCGCTGTGTTAAACATTTTACAAATATTATCTCATTTGATCCTCACAACTACTCTGGGAAGCAGGTGTTATTGTTACCCTCATTTTGCAGTGGAAGAAACTAAGGCAAACAGAGGTTAAATGACTTTTCACATAGAGCCAGGAAAATATCTAAGGCCAAATTTGAACTCAGATTTTCCTAATTCTGGGACTAGCTCTCTAACCATTTCTCTATTTATCTGCTTATCAGGCTTACAAAGACTGGAACTGTGATTTCATTGATATAAGGTACTCATTAGGAAGAAAAAAAATATATATATATACACATACAACATACATATCTACATATATGCATAAATACAATACACACTCATAATGGTAGTGGCTAGACTTGAAAGCCAAAAGTTTAAATCCAGCTTCTGGAACTTATTGTGTGGTCCTAGGCAAATCACTAAATTTCTCTGAGCCTCAGTTTTCTCATCTTAAATGAAAGAGATGGATGAGATGATCTCTAAGGTTTCTTCTAGATCTAAAACTACGCTTCCATGAAACTTCCTCTACCATTTTTGCATCTTATAGTCTTAGAGAGTTGTCCAGGGTGCTGAGGAGATGAGGGCCTTGCTCAGATTCCAATAGGCAGAAGTTTCAGAGGCCAAATCCTTAGTTCCAAGGTTGGCTCTCTGTCTACCATATTGTAGCAGAGGAAATTTGGGCACAGAGAAATGTTGTAATCTTTTTGAAACTTTTCTGTACTGTGTGGTTGTTCTCCATTCTATGTTGGCTCTTTGCAATCTTCATTTCCTAGACTTTCTAATCTTTTGGTCATGCCATTTGAAGCAGAGGAGGACATAGTGCATAGAACATGCAGTAAGTACTGCATTAACCATTCCTTGGCATGTCCATTGGAGAATACCTGAAAACAGGTGCTAAACCACCCCTCAAGCACCACCCCAGTACTAATGCATTTAAGCAAAAATCCACCCAGGCAGAAGTTTCTTTTCTTCTTGACCCTGGTCTAAGCTGATTGAGCCTATGCAGCTGGAACCCATGGCCCTACAGCCTTGTGATTGAATCTATGTTGATCTAAACTTTTTTCTTTTCCCTTTTGTCTTTTAACTTGACTATGACTTTCCCAGTTTGTAACTATCCCTATGCTATTCATCTCTACTGTCTCCTTTGCTTAACTTTATTACTTTTTAAGAAAGTACTTGGGGCGGCTAGGTGGCATAGTGGATAAAGCACTGGCCTTGGAGTCAGGAGTACCTGGGTTCAAATCTGGTCTCAGACACTTAATAATTACCTACCTGTGTGGCCTTGGACAAGCCACTTAACCCCATTTGCCTTGAAAAAACCTAAAAAAAAAGTACTTGCTACTATTCTAAAGAACTTAACCTGTGAATTTTTTGTAGTAACTTATAAAACTTTTGTGCAACCTGTGAATTAAAGTCTAAGCTTTTCTTACCTCCTTGAGTCAGATTGGTGAATTGTTCACCCCCAAAATGAACCCTAGCTGTATCTCCCATCTCAGTTTCTCTGGCAACATTTTTGACATTCTTGGGGGGATGGACACAGCTATCCCTCTCTCCAGTTATAATATCACACTGCCTTCCATTGTGACAATTGTTTTTATTTTATCTATTTTAATTTTTCTAGATAGTTTTCAACAATTTTTTGTAAGATTTTGAGTTTCACATTTTTCTACCTCTTCCCATTCCTTCCTTTCCCCTCTCATGATAGCAAGTAATTTTATATATTTGTATAATCATGTTTAACATATTTCCATATTAGCAGTGGTGGGATTCAGCCAGTTTGCATGGATTTGGTAGAATTGATAGCCAATTTTATGTTGAGTTCGGTGAACTGGTTGTTAAAATGGCATTTGTAATCAGGGTTCTCTCCAAGGTGGACACCCAGGTAGCCATCCAATGTGAAAATCACATATTTACATTCATTACTCTTTTTTAATGTTCTGCACAGCAGCATTTTCTTAGCACTCATAGCAATGCTCATTCTATCCATAGGTGAAAAAAAAATTGATGGAACTATGCATGGAATACATATTTGTTCATTTCTTAAAGCTCATTATACATTTGATGAAATACAACATTTTAATTCCCTCATTTTTTGTTACTTCAGTAAACAAACATATAACAAAAAGAGAAAAAGTGCCAAATAACTAGGGGGTGACAAGCTGTCATTTGTTTCCACTTTATGTTTTGCCCCAAATTCCCCAAGATATTATGAGTGTGCTGGTGTTCCCTGAACAGTGAAAGCAATAGGAAGCTGGGACACAATGAAGCAATAGAAAAATAGTATAAGAGGAAAAAAAAGAATTAGATTAGGTAGAATGAGTTTTGGTTCTCCTTATGTTCCAACATTGGCAGCTGGGTCATGTAGTTGCTTTCTCTCTATAAGGATTTGTGAGTAATATAACATAATAGAGTTTTGTGTACCTCTTTTATTGTTCTTATTTGAGTATTAAATGCATGAAATTTTAAACTACCTTTTGATATATATTTTTGTATACTTAAAACAGTCATTAGGGTAGTGAAACAATTATTAATTTATTTTAATCCTACAACTGACTATTAGTCCTGTGAAAGAAGAATCAGAACAAAAGGGGGAAAAGCCATGAGAAAAAAAAGACAAAAAATAAAACTAATTTTTAAAACGTGAAACTAGTATGCTTTAGTCTGCATTCAAATTCTATAAGTTTTTCTCTGGATGTGGATGGTATTTTCTATCACAAGTCTTAGAAATTGTCTTTGCTCATTGAACTACTGAGAGGATTTAAGTCTATCATGGTTGATCATCATACGATGTTGCTTCAATATGACAATATTTTCAGCATAACAATGAGGAGTGTAGTTAGTTAGTTGTATGTATAACCTATATCATATTACTCACTGTTAAGGTGAGAGGGAAGGGAGAAAAATGTGGAACTCAATCTTATAAAAAAATGAGCATCAAAAATTATCATTATATGTAATTGGAAAAAAATAAAGAAAAATCACATTAGACCTCCCACCTCCCCAAAACCCCATGTAGTTCGTACCTGAATAAACAATGAAGCCATCCTTGAATGAAAATAATCTGTCAAAACATAAGCCTGATATTCAGTCATATCAAGTAGTATCATATGAAGACAGTGACTGTGATCCTTATCATACTATAGAATACATTAATCATATATGCTTTGAGTTTATAATCCTATATGGCAAAAGAAATGAGAAAATGGAAAATAAGATAGAAAACATTAACAGGAATAAAATTAGAACAAGAATAAAACTAAATTGAAAATTCCAGACAGAAACCATGATGTATACTATAACTTTATGCTAATCTATATGTAGCAATCCCATAAATGAGTGTGGATATAGGTATAGGGTGTAGCCAGTATGTCTCTGGGTGGTGTCAGTGACTAATAAACCAAAGTCCCACCCTTCAGCCAGACTGGTGACTCATTATCTTATTAATAGTATCACGAGGTGAAAAATCAATTTTTTTCAGGAAAATCTGAATTTATTTATTTATTTTTTCAATTATATTTCATTTTATTTTTCTAATTACATGTTATGAAAGTTTTTCAACATTCATCCACATGCATATGCATATTTTTAAGATACATGATTTTCTTACACTCTCCCTTACCATCCCTGTCCCATTGCACCTATGTATTTATGTTTAACATGTTTACAGATTAGTCAGAAAATATGAATTTAAATCTGGTCTCAGGTACTAGCTGTATGACTTGGCAAGTCACTTAGCCTCTATTTGCCTTAGTTTCCTCCTCTATATGATAATGATAATATTAGTTCATACCTTTTGTGGGCCTCAAATGAGATATTTGTGAAGCACTTAACTATGCCTGGAATATAAAGGGCCCTACATTAAATGCTAAATATTATTATAATTACTTATTGATGCTGAAAATGAGAAATAGATAAGAAGTTATCAAAATCAACATCACCCTTTCCTAATGAAGTTTAATCCCTGTGATTTTCTTTTTTCTTCCACTTCTTTTATTTATTTAAGACATTTCTAAAATAGTCTTGTTGTAAGAGTGAACATAATCCCCCCTCCCCCCCACAAAAATAAAAAAAACACCTCGCAAGAAATAAAGTGAAAGAGGAAAGAAAATGTTCTTCAGGTTGTGTTCCAATACCATCAGCTCTGTCTCTGGGGTGAATCATATTCTTTATCATAAATCCATCAGAGAAGTTACTTCCATATTTTTCCACATATTTTTGCTGTTGCTGCTTGTAATTCCCTCCATCCATTTCTCCCCATTACCAATTATTATATTTTCTCTCTCTCCTTTCATTCTATCCCTCTTCAAAAGTGTGCTGTGGGACAGCTGACTGGCTCAGTGGACAGAGCACCAGCCCTGGGGTCAAGAAGCTCCAAGCCTATATTCCCCCTCTGCTCCCCAGTCCTAGCAACCACTTAGCCCTGTGGTCCCAGACAGGCCATTCAATCCCACCACCTTGCAAAAAGTAAAAAAGGAAATGTTCTGACTATCTTCTCCCATGATCTACCCTCTCCTCTATACCCTACATCCCCCCTCCCTTCCCTTGTCCCCTTCCTCCCATCCCTTTCTCTCTTTTTTTCTTCTAGATTATGCCCTATTAAAGTATATATATTGTTTCCTCTCTGAGCCATTTCCAATGAGAATGAAGGCTCCCTCACCTTTTCCCCCTTCCATACCATTGCAAAAGCTATTTCTTGACTCGTTTACATGAAATATCTTAGTCTATTCTTCCTTTCCTTTCCTTTCTTCCAGTACATTTCCTTTTTACCCATTGATTGCATTTTAAAAATATATTATGCCTTCATATTCAACTCTCTCCTGTGCCTTGTCTATATAAGTTCCTTCTAACTACTCTAATAAATAAGAAGGTTAACAGAGCTTTCCCAAGATCTTCCAGGTTACCTTGGGCTGGAGAATTGCCTCACTGGATCTTTCTGTGGGTTCTGTCTCTCAAAAATTTAGTTAGAGCCATAATTTTAAGATTTTTGGAATATTTTGGAGAGAACTTCTAGGAAAGGCTGGCAATTTTAGTAAGAAGGGGAATCACTTCAGAAAGTATTTAAAATGCAAGATCTTTCTCATTAGGTATTTGATTAGCTCCAATCTTCCCCTTTTATAAAAAAATGAGAGGAATCATTTTTTGTTAAGCTTTCTCTCCTTTTTCAGTCTCAGATCATAAAATAGGTTTAAACCAAACATTTTACAGGTCATATAAGAAATAATACAAAGATATTGAGATATAAACAAAATGTTTTGTCTATGAGGAAGGTCATAACCAGTGTGTAAAAAAGAGACTTCTGAGTCATTTTTATAAATTTTATAATTCATTTTTATAAAGGGTATCCATTAAAGACTCTCAAACCACCTCAGGATTTCTCAAAATGTCTTCTGCACAATATAAGCTCTAAACTTAGTCCTCTCAAAATCTCTCTTCAGATTTTCTGAAAGATGATTGTTAACTCCCCAACTCCTTTACAGACTTAGAATAAATAATGAGTGAATGAAGAAAACATGGACGAATTGAATTCTATTCCCTCCCCACTCCCTGAGATTTCAGAAAAAACGTAAAGCAGAATTCTCATTTTAGTGGTCCATTCATTTTTGACTAAATTCTTTTTTTTTCCTTTGAATCACTAATATCCCTAAATTTTAGAAACAATATTTGCCTTCTTTTTTTACCTTTCCTTCTTTGTTTCAGTCTTTGACCCTACAACTTCCTAAATACTATTTAAGATCCCTTCTCTACTTCAATTTGTTCTTCTTCTTTGTTTTCACCTTGAAAAATTCTCATTCTTTAAAAAATAATGCTTCTTGATAAGCTGAAGAATAGAATTTTTCTCTCCATTTTTCTCTATGATAGAAACCAATCTGTACTTTATGATTACTTAGTAGTGTTGCCAGAAAATGTGACTGGCTAAAGGCTTCATGGATTTGAACAAAGGTGAACAATGTTAAAATTGACTCTGACCCAGAAAAATGTAAGAACAAAAAAAAATTATTTAGGTATTGCTGTGGTTAGTAGATGTTAAGGACTAGAGAGAGTACAGACAGTTGTGGCAATTATAAGCTACTGATGTGTAAAGGAGATTCAGCAATAGCAGTGGGGAATAAGAGGTTATTTGGGGAATATACTCCCCAAGTGTGGTCTGGCTTCCCAAAGGAAGATAAGTCATTAAGGTATAAGCAGTAAAGAAAGTTATAGGGGCAGGAGAGTTTATTTGGGGAATAATGCTCCCCAGGAGTGGGCCAGCTTCCCAAAGGAGCTATGAATTGAGGAGTGAGTGAACTTTTAAAGGAGCAAGAAGATGAGGTAATTAGGGCTATGTAGATGAGGTGTGTAACTCAAAGACTATCCTTTTAGGTTAGAGCAAGGATTCATTATTTTGCTGATAGGGGCTTGTCTTGTGTCTGGGGGCAGTAAGAGTCCTTACCAGGGAGAGGCAAGTACTTTGCTAAAATGTTCATTATCCTCAACTGGATATTTAGACACTAGAAGGGGGGGGGGATTTAGTGTTAACACAAGGTAAGATTAATTATAGAATCTATTTCTTTTTTGTTTATTTTTTTGTGAGGTATTGGGGTTAAGTGACTTGTCCAAGGTCATGCAGCTATTAAGTATCAAGTATCTGAGATCAAATTTGAACTCAGATCCTCCTGGCTCCTGGACCACTACTCTATCCATTGTATTACCTTGCTGCCCCTAAAAGATATTTTGCTTCACATTTCTTCTCATTTAGTAGTTTTTTTTGGTATGAGCAGAAACATAACCATATCATAGTCTCCCTGTCATGGGTCTCTCCCCGCTACAAACCATCATCCATTTAGCTTCCAAAATTATTTCTCTCAAATTTAAGTCTGACCCTGCTATGCCTATGCCTATGCTCCAAAATGTTCTCATCCTCTCCAGGATTAAGCATAAACTCCTGTGCATTTAAAGCTCTCTATAACCTGGCCCCTTCCTTCTGAAAAAGTTTCCTAGAGTTTGGCTTTAATAAAAGACAAATAATTAGGTTAAGGGCATGTGTCAATTGTCATCTAGACTTGTAGTCAATCATGCCTAAAGGGAATTCAGGCAACTGAGCTATTAGAGGCTTTGTGGAAGATCTAAATTATACATTGGCACAAACAGAATTTCAGTAGGTGGGATTTTTGCTACTTGTCCCTCAAAGGAGTAATATATTTTGAGACACATCCATTAAGAGTATAGGATCTATGACCAGAAAGGATAATGATCATTGTTGGAAGGGTTGTGGGAAATCTGGGACACTATTACATTGTTGGTGGAGCTGTGAACTCATCTAAACTTTCTGGAGAGCAATTTGTAACTATGCCCAAAGGGCAACAAAAATGTGCATACCCTTTGATCCAGCACTACCACTAGTGGGTCTATACCCTGAAGAGATGATGAAAAAGGGTAAAAACATCACTTGTAAAAAAAATATTTATAGCAGCCCTGTTTGTGGTGGCAAAGAATTGGAAATCAATTAAATGTTCTTCAATGGGGGAATGGCTTAGCAAACTGTGGTATATATGTATGTCATGGAACACTATTCTTCTATTAGAAACCAGGAGGCATTCAGGGAAGCCTGGAGGGATTTGCATGAACTGATGCTGAGTGAGATGAGCAGAACCAGAAAAACACTGTACACCCTAACAGCAACATGGGGGCAATGATCAACCATGATGGACTCCCTCATTCCATCAGTGCAACAATCAGGGACAATTTAGGGCTGTCTGCAATAGAGAATACTATCTGTATCCAGAGAAACAACTGTGGAGTTTTAACAAAGACCAAGGACTATTACCTTAAATTTAGAAAAAAAGAACTGATATCTTATTGTCTGATCTTGCTATCTCTTATGCTTTATGTTTTTTCCTTAAGGATATGATTTCTCTCTCATCACCCTCAATTTGGATCAATGTATGCCATGGAAACAATATAAAGACTGGCAAATTGCCTTCTGTGGGGGTGGGGGGGAGGGAAGTAAGATTAGGGGAAAAAATTGTAAAACTCAAAATAAAATATTTTTAAAAAAAGAAACATAAAAAGTATAGGATCATTATCAATAATTTCATTAATTCAGCAAGTAACCTTTTTTTTTTAGGTTTTTCCAAGGCAAATGGTGTTAAGTGGCTTGCCCAAGGCCACACAGCTAGGTAATTATTATCAAGTGTCTGAGGTTGGATTTGAACTCAAGTACTCCTGACTCCAGGGCCGGTGCTCTATCCACTGTGCCACCTAACTGCCCCAGTAACCCTTCTTATTCTAGATCTTGGGGTTTTATCAGTTATGCGAAAAGATTTTCACAAAGCTCTAGTGTCCTCTAGCTTCCAAGCAGGACTATTTTGATAGAATCTAGGGAGACAGGAAAACTATCTTTCTAGAGATGAATTTCACCTTTCTACAATTGCTAATTTGATGTTTTCTAGGAGACTATATGAAAGGTGACTTTAATAGTCAATTCTGTTTTTAAAGGCACAGAAAAATAAGTCAAATTTATTATATATAACAAATATATATGTATGTAATTTTTTAAAGGACAAAACTCATTGTTCAGTCTACTTTTAAGTTTTCTTTATATGCTTTAAAATTCACAATGGATTTTAAATCCACACTCTAAGTGAAACTTCTGCATCAGACTTTTGCATTGACTGTCCCTACTCCTAGCACACTGTTCTTTCATTCAGGCCTTTTATTTTCCCTGACTTCCTTCAAGGATCTGCTGGAATCCTACCTTCTCTCAGAGGCTCTTCCTGTTCCCTTTCTGCAGCTAGTGACTTCCTCTCTGAAATTATCTTCCATCTTTTCCGAATGTACTTTTTTATATAACTAGTTATTTTTTTTTTCCTATTTGACTATAAGCTTCCTGTGGGCAAGGAATATTTTTTGTGCTTTTTTGTACTCCCACAACTTACAAAAAGAGTCTGCGAATAGTTAGTCAGTGTTTATTGACTAACTATCAGAGAAGAGAAAGTTGAAACTATTTTGGAGGGAAGTTGAGACTTGAGGGACATTCTACACATAGAGAAATCTTATTTGGAAGAAACAATGTCTATAGAAAAGATTTGTTCGGTGGAGCTGCAGATAACTAAATCTAATAGGTAGAAAATTCAAAAAGTAGGTTTTAACCTTACTAAAAGGGAGAAATTTCCATCAACTAAAACTGCCCAACAAAAGAAGTTAATTTAAGATAGTAAACTCCATGTTACTAATACTATTCAAGCAGAAGCTGACTGATCATCTGTCAGAAATACTTCAGGATAGATTATTATTTAGTTAGCGGCATTTTTCACTTTCAAAGTGGAATAAATATTTTCCCAATTATCTTATTTTTATACATCATCACATAGTCAGGCAGTATGAAAGAGCAAACAATTCTCTAAATTTGGATTCAGAAAATCTATGATCTTCAATTCATTAAACTTTTTTGAACTTCTTTTCCCTCATCCATTAAATAGGAATAGTAATTTTTGTTTTGCCTATGTCAGAGGGCTGTTGGGAGGATCAAACAAGATTAAATACATAGAATTATCTGTAACTTATAATATGCCTTATAATTATAAAGATTTTTGGATGGAGATGAAAAGCTAGACTGAATCTTGGAAATGCAACAACATGGCAACCTGAAGAACTCCTCTATCTTGTTATTATTGAGCAATTCCAGAAGCAATCTTTCATTTCCACCTAGGAGAACCATTTGAGAATGGTCAATAGTATCTATAAAAGAATGGTCTTGGAATTTTGGCCAAAGCTTCATTAGAGATATGCTTGAAAAGCTTCATTGTGGCTACATTTATTCCAATCAATAGTAGAATGAAAATTTTTATGATAAGAGTAAATCCATAGTAAAGATTAAGTTAAGCATATCTTTGAAATAAATGAAATAATAAAACACCATCATTTACATTTCAGAAACTAAGAATATTAAATATTCAGATATAATGTAGTAATAGGTAGATTATAGAAAATGTCCATGAAAATGGAAATTTTTCTTAGTTACTGATGCTTTTTCTAAAATATATTTTTAAATTAACAAGTATTTATTTTCTCTCTATCCTCCCCCATTTAAAAAATAAAAGAATAGGAGTGGCTAAGTGGTGCAGTGGCTAGAGGCTGGCCCTGCAGTCAGGAGTACCTGGGTTCAAATGCGGCCTCAGACACTTAATAATTACCTAGCTGTGTGACCTTGGGCAAGCCACTTTACCTTATTGCCTTGCAAAAACATAAAAAATAAAAACATAAAAAATAAAATAAAAGAGAAAACTCTTGTAACATATATACATATTCAAACATTGGTCATGTCCAAAAATGTATGAGTTACTAATTACTTTGCATCCATCTGAAGAGCTATAAAATCACAAACCCATCACTAATAATTCTTCTCTCATTAGATTACTAAATGTTAAACATGAAGAGAAATGTGATCAGCACTCAGCACTTTTATGTGAACATCCCCAAAGTGAGTGCACAAGCCACTGAAAAGGAAATAAGAAGGATAGAAAATGGAGGTTGCAGGTAACTAAAAATTAATCATGTTTAATAATACTCTTTACCTTAAATTTGTTAAATTTAACCTTGGCACTTTATAATTGTTCCAAGTAGATGACGTTTTTCATACTTTATATAAGTCTATCTGTGTCAGCCCCTTTCTAGTCAATAGGCAAAGTTCCTCTTCCTTTGGATTATTTATGATTTAGACAGACAGTATTGACATAGATGTTTCTGAAAGGATACTGTCAAGGAACTGAAATGGATAGAGTAAATGTTTAAAGAGAGGATATCATCTGAAAGGTACGTGACTCAAAATAAAAAGGTGGCCTAAGCATGTGTGACAGCATAAGACCCAATGGACAGCCTTTAAGCTCTGTGGTCATTCAAGCAATATCAAACAATGTAGAAGACCTCCATATGGACTGATGGTGGTCTGATCCCCCTTGGAAAATTTAGGGGAGGACATAATTGATTTGGACAAGTCCTGATGGGTTGTATTCTCTATTCTTGAAGGGAAAGGGCCCCATTGATGAGAAGAAATATGTGAACTAATAGTGAATGACTAAGCAGTGAGTGGATAGAATGCACTCTGTTTTAAATACAGTTTAGGTCATGCTTCTTGACAGCATGAATCAATAGCCCAGATATCACATTTTTTGATGTGTTAACATTACTATTTTATTCAAAACACTGACATTCTGAAGATCTACTCTTAAAGTTTCTATTTTTCTATTTTTACTGGCATGTAACAGAAAAAACTCTTCAGCCACATACAATGTATCTATATATATATATATATATATATCACATGCATGCACACATATATATACAAACATGCCACATATACAATATATATCGTATATGTATACATCTCACTAAATATCAATGGAAATTGTTGGGTTATGTTAGTGTGTGGGAACTGGTGGGATAGGGGAAGGAGAATAAGAGAGAGTGGAAGCCCAAAAAGGGTTGCTACCCCATATATGTATTTCTTTAATGTGTTAAACTAATATATCTCTGTATGCTGTTGGAATGTAGTTCACTCTCTGATGATGATGATGATGATGACAGTGACTCTATGATGGAGCATGGAAATCACCAAAGTGGGGATGCCTTCAGAAATAACTCCCCTGTGAAGGAAGGAACATCCTCACAAAGGTGAGCAATGTTATTTACATGTATCTCTTAAAGGATGAGTTAGGATCTCACCACCTACAAAGCATAGACGGATCAGTTCTCACAATGGGCCACCATGCAGACTTTCCAAGGTAAACAGTTCTCCTTCTGTCCCCATTTTATCCAAGAACCTAAAACCTGCACCTTGAAGATTTCTTGTTTTTGACTTTTAGAGTCCTTAAAGTTGTGGCATCAGAGGGGAAATATTATTTTCCCTTAAATCCTAACTATTTTCAGAAACTAGAACCTGTTAGGGAAATGATAGCTGGAAGTCACAGTTATTTGTGTTGCAGTAAAGCATGATCAGAGATACTTTTGGAAGGAAGCAAGGAAATCAGGCTATATTAAGTACCTAGAATGTATCAGGCATGGTGCTAAGTGCTTTATAAATAAAAGCTCATTAGATCCTCAAAACAATTCTGGGAGGTAGGCACTATTGTTATCTCCATTTTCCAGCTAAGAAAACTGAGGCAGATAGAAGTTAAATGACTTGCACAGAATCTTATAACTGCCTGAAGTCATATTTGAATTCAGGTCTTCTTAATTCCAGCGTCCAGTGCTCTATCCACTGTGACACCTACCTGTCCATAGGACTCACAATGGAGGTTATATATGAATAAATGGAAAATATACAGAATTGAATGGTAGGAGGTAAACCTCTGGGTAAGTTACGTGTGGTAGAGTTGTCATTAAGGTTCTTTTCAATGAATACCCAGAATTTGATATAGTTTGAAAATACAAGTATTTGACTAAGAAGACCAGGATAGTGTGGTATAGTAAAGTCCCAGAGAGAATCAGGTTCAAAACTTTCATAATCTAGTGCCCTCTTACTTTTTCAGTTTCCTTGTACCTTACTCCTCCAAACATAATCTTCAATCCAGTGACACTGGTCTCCTGGTTATGCCAGGAACAAAGACACTCCATCCTTCATTCTGTGCATTCTCCCTAGCTGCATCCACTTCCTGAAATGCTCTCCCTCCTCTGTTCCAATTTCTAACCTCTCTGGCTTCCTTTAAATCCCAATTTAAATTCCACTTTCTACAGGAAGCCTCCTATCTGTTAATTAATATCTATTTTTCTTGTGTTAGCTTGCTTTATATATATTTATTTTCATGTTGTCTTCCTCATTAGACTGTTAGTTTCTTGAGGGCAGGGACTTTCTTTTGCCTTTTTGTGTTTACTTAGCACGGTGTCTAGCAAATAGTAGAGGCTTAATAAAATGCTTAATGATTGATTAATTGATAAACCTTCCTCTGACTGTTAGTTCTGTGACTATGGACTTGATCAGCTATCTAGTAGAAAATTCCTAATTTATAAATGAGAAAACTGAGACCTAGAGAGATTATGGTTTCTCCATAATCATATAGATAGTAAATGCCAAGTTGAGATATGAACCCAGGTCCACCCAGGACTTCTACGAAACTCAGTTCCTTCATCTATAAAATGGGGTTAATAAATACCTAGAATTCCTGTAGTGGAGATACACACATTACACACATAAAAAGGTTTTATAAGTATTGGTTATTTTTTTCTCTTCCTGGCTTTTCTCTTCCATTTTTTTCACTCCCTTTGTTTTCTCTTTTTTCTTTCTCTCATTCCTGTCTATTTGTTTCTTAAGCCTGACATTAAGACCCAGTGACAATAGTAGATTGCTTATCCTTGCTGGTGGCATTTGGGTCAACCTATATCGAATTATATATAATCCACCTATAAAGGTATTGAGCCCCATTGAGTTACTTTGTCAAGGTTTATTTAATTACTTCTTTTGTACAGAGCTCCCTTTTTCTTGTAAGCTCGTGTCTCATCTAAGGCTCAGGATTTTTAAAAAACTTTATGACATTGACAAATAGCAACAAATTTGAGCATTTCCATATACAAAAGGCAGACAAAATTATTTTATTTGAAATCATAACTACTGTATGCATTACTTTTTTCTTATTTACTTATTTTCCAATTACATACAAAGACAGTTTTCAGTATTCATCCTTTTGCAAGTTTTCGAATTCCATATTTTTTTCCATCACCTTCCCTTCCTGCCCCCTTCCACAGTAGTAGACAATCTTATATAGATTGTACATGTAAATGTGCATGTAAAATCATGTTTAACATTTTTCTATATTAGTAAAATTATATAGCTTCCTTTAAAATTTATGGATGTGTATACAAACATATTCACACACACATATACATATATTTAGTATTTAACATGGCAATATTCACTTTACTGAGTCCCCTTTTTATACTTCCTTCTGTGTTTTCCTCTTCATATTTTTGAAAGTTTCATTGGTGCTCCTTTCTTTTCTTTTTTAAAAACATCAACATCATCCTTACCTTCTCATTCTCTCCTAGTATGTACTCCATTGCACCCTATCCTACCCCACCCACCCACCAATGAAAACTATCCCTTGTAATAAATTCCCACTTCGGTGATGTCTGAAGCTATAAATCTCATTATATGTCAATCACCTTGATGCCAAAAGGTAGGAAACAAACATCTAGAATTATCATTAGTCATTGTATGAACCAAGATTCTTAAGTTTCCCAAAGTTGTTTTCCTTTGCAATATCTTTACTTTCCTAGTTCTGTTCACTTCACTCTGCAACAAAACATATGTCTTTCCAAGTATCTCAGAATCAGTCCCTTTTATTATTTCCTACTAAACAATAATGTTATTCTATTCATATCATATCTTATACGTTAGTCCATTGATTCCTATTAATGGTCACCCATTTTGTTTCCCATTCTTTGCTTTATTAATATTTTTATACATATTGATCTTTTATCTCTTTGGAGTATATTTATCTCTTTCAGTGGTACTACTGAAAAGGAATGCAGTTTAGTGACTTTTAGAAAGTAGCTCCATGTTGCTCTTTCCAAAATTTGTGGACCAATTCATATGTGTGGACCAATGTGTGAGCCAGTCCACTAGTACATGAGTGTGAGGAAAAGAATTTTTAATTGATTAAAGTGACAAGCAGAGTCTTAACTAGGAAGTGGTTATGCTCAGGAGTGACATCAGAAGTGATAGGAGTTGTACTTCTTTTTAGACTAATCTTGTTTACCTCACTGGTCCACCTTCTGAGAGTCACCTTCCTTCCTAACCCCTTAGTAAGAAAGCTGAGGGACTCTGAGTTACTGGTCTAACTTTAATGAGCTCTTTTCCCCACCAACCCTATGCTAAAAAATTTGCAGAGAGTTATGTAATGGATGAGAATTGGGGTCTCCAATAGAGATCAAGGGTTAGTGAAAAGTGAATGAATTCACGAAAGCCCTAGGATTTTAAACTACTCAGGATTTATTAAAGATTGCTGAAAAGAAGATTAAAAACTTTTTCTCCTTCTAAAGAAGCAACAGGCACTTTGAGTACAGAAGTAAATAATAAAAGGTTAGGTGAGGTTGCTTAGGAGACAGAGGCAGAGAGAAAAGGAGAGAGAGAGAGAGAGAGAGAGAGAGAGAGAGAGAGAGAGAGAGAGAGAGAGAGAGAGAGAGTGAGAGTCAGGGAGAGTTGACCTGGGCCAGAGAAGCCAGAGGAGAGTTTAGACTAGGTTTTTATAGTCTTGCCCATTATCTGCGTATTGTGGGCAAAGGGGAAATCCCTCCCCTGTTACGTGATGGAAACCAGGTAGAAGGTTGGAAGCTGGGGGATGGGAAGTACCAGAAGACTGGTACAAATTTTAAATTTAACAATGGAATAATAGGAGTCAATTTATATGTCAGGAGCATATAGCATTCTACACCTTAACAAAATTTAACATAAAAAATTTAGCATAAAAATTACAAAATTTGTTTCTAATTACAAATTTCCTATATTTATAATTATCTGCATCAGTTACTATTGTATATTCATTTTACTTTCCTGTTTCTAGGAGTCAGTACCTGCCTGGTGCCATTGCACTATTCAATGTTAACAACAGCAGCAATAAAGATCAGTAAGTATTTTGCTTTCCCCAGAAAAATAACGCCACAGAAAAGTAATTGAAGAAATGCATTGAGCAGTTAAAGATACATCTGAACAATTTATATATAGTGGACCCTCTAGGCAAGCATGATGTTTTGAATATAAAGGGCAACAGATTTATTTTCTATCTCCTTTGGTACATGATAGGATCTGATGAATAGTAAAAGTAAGTCAATTGTTTAGATACACCATGAAACAAACCAAATGTTTTTTACATTTTCTATAAAATTGTTCTGTGCTTGGAAGAACAAGCTTCCTAAAGGTGATTCAGACCAACATGTCTGGGTGTGACTGATTGATTGTCCTTAGAGTAATATAGTTTATGGGGAAGGGGGAACAAACTCAGACTGTTTTGTCTTCAGAGGTACCACCTAAACTGTAGGATTTCACCTGTGATTGTTTATGACTGGTGGCCATTTAAAAAAGATTCTTTTATTTATTTTGCCATATTTAACAAGGTTCTTTAAATTCTCCCTCCCAGGAGGGGAGGATTCTGTGCAAATGGAGACCTTTATGGATCTGTCTTTGTATATAATTGATTGTAGCAATTATCCTTGATTGAATTAAGAGTCTTCAGAATTCTGTGGCAGCTTGTGTTGGATCTCCTGAAGAGTTTGTTTGGGTCCTTTGAATAGCATGAAGACTAGAACTAGGAAGAGCTATAGTAAGTTAAAATTATCTTCTTTCTGTTCAAATCTTTTACATTTTCCTGATTCTCCCTTCTGACCCTCTTCATTCCCATCTCAGGCATGCAGAACCTTCATGTTGCCCCATGGCTGGAAAACTCCTTCCAGCCTGGGAATTGTCTTATGTTATGAAACTTTCCGTTCCATCTATTGCTCCTTTAATCCTATGGAGACTTCTAGCATCATAGGATCATAGATATGTAGCTGGAAGGGAATCTTAAAGGCCATGAAACCTACATTACCCCTTTGTTTTTAGATAATTAAACTGAGACTAAGAGGGTCATAAGCAGTATTTGAATTCAGGGCTTCCTGACTCTCCTGAGTCTCCACTGCACCACTTAGATACTGAAGGATGACTGTGGGGCTGGCAAACCCATGATAACTCTAATGGTGTTTCTTTTCCAAAGAAAAACTCTCTTTCTACCCTTCATATGCACCATGTCTAGGTGACATGAGATTGGTCATCCCTTTAGCCTTAGCTGGTCAGTGTGAATTTATCCAATTAAAATCTTGGGGTTCAGCCCTTACCAACCAGGAAAATTGACCTATTCCTTTCCTTCCTCATTTCAATGAACCCTAATCATAATAGTATGTCATACAGGAATTGTTAATGTAAGTTTTTATTTATATAGAAGGAAAATGAATAAAACTAAATTGATAAAAACAATCACTGCAAGACTGAGTTTGCACAACACAACCCAATGTGTTTAATCAATTAATCAGCAAGTATTCATTAATCAATTACTATGTTCTAGGAACTGGGAAAGTGATAGTACCCTTGCTAGTAATAAAGTTTTACATCATCAGCTTTGATCAGAAGCTAGCATATCTCTCCAGTGTTCTGAGCTAACCAAGAATACCCTGTTTTTACAATCTTCTCTAAGAGTGAAGGATTCTGGCCTCTGAATGTCTTGACAAGAATTGATCTCCTTCTCAATAATAGCCAACAACAACCTGAATTCAGATCCTTTTCTCCCCTCCTACCTGATCCATTAATCATTCTAATCTGACTACTGTCCTATCCTTTCCTTTATTACTACTTGTAGCTGTTCATACATTCCCCCAACACCATCATTTCCAATCTAGTCCCTCTAGTCTTCTTTTAGGTCCTCTGTTAAGAGTTTTATGGGTGGGGCACAGCTAGTTTGTACAGTGAATAGGGCACTGGCTGGGGAGTCAGGAGGATCCGAGTTCAGATTTGACCTTAGACCTTAATAATTACCTAGCTGTGTGACTTTGGGCAAATCACTTAATCCTATTGCTTTGAAAAACAAACAACAAAAAAGGAGTTTTATGGGTAGGGCTGCCTCAGTTCTCAGCTGGAGAATAAATAAAACCACATTATGTCTGGAGTACCATTTTATGGATATTAACACTTTATCTTAGAACTAATAAACAGATGGGAACCAAAAGGTTAGTTACTGCTTTAATATCTTGTCTCTCCCAGATAACATTTATATTTAATTTTTTAACTCAAAGGAATAATTTTGGATATTTTCAACAAGCTAGTATATAGCAATTTATCCTTAAGTAGAGCTTTCCCGGTGCTCCTAAAATCATATTGAGATTCCCAGGGAAGCCTACTCAAGTCAAGTGTCCTAAGGCTATGCCAGAGTATTCAGTATACATGCATGAGTTTTCCCAATGACTCTATTTTCCATTACTCACCTGAGAACATTACTTCAAATAAACGAGACTCTTCCCTTTGACTTCCTTGAGCCTACCTACCCTTGTATGTTCTGTTTTACCCTAGGTTCTTTATAGAGCTAGGGGTATAATCTGGAATATGTTTAAAAATTACAAAAATAGAATATTTTCCTCATCTTCTCTGTGGCTTCCCACCCAACCTTTGGGAGGCTTCCTGTTACTAAACTCATTGATATAACTTAGGTGATATATTTTGTAGTTGTCATGTGATTTACAGATACCCAGTGTTATAAATAAACAGCATTTAATATTGCCTACTGCTAAATAAACTGCTATCCATTTCTTCTGGTCTAGTCATAGTTCGATTTCCCCAATTCCTACTGGTTTCCATCTTTGACTCATTACTGCAGCTACACCATTCCAAAGTCTCTAGAAATGGGAATGGGTTTATGAGGAAGAAAGTTTAAATGATTTCTGGCTGAATGTGATAGATATATTATTTCTTTCCTAGAGAGGGGAAAGAGGAAAAGAAAAAGAAAAAAGAAAAGAAAGGGTAAGTTTCTTATTGATCAAAATATTTGATATGAAGTTTTCCAACACAGAGAACTTCTTGTTTTATAATGCTATTACATGTGACCCATTTACCAGCAAATCTAGTGATAAAAAGGAGAAGAAAAAGGATCCAGAGAAGAAAAAGAAGGAAAAAAAGAATGAGAAGGAAAAAAAAGAGGATCAGAATAAAGATAAGAAAGAAGAGTAAGTATACATTTTTAATATGGAGATCAATGATACTCAGTTCTTATGAGAATGTTATGGATGCCTATTAGAAATGGGAGGGTGGGATAATTTAAAGAACACTGGACTTGAAATTAGATGATTTGGATTTACTTATGACCTTGATCTAGTCATTCTTTTGATTTTCTGTCAGTTTCCTCAGGACTATTTTAGCATTGTCTTTATATCCCTGAAGTCTAACTAAATCCTTAACACTTAAACTCATAAAAACTGCTTGTTGGGTGACTGATAGATTAGACAGACTACTTTACAGGGTTGCTGGGAGAAACCTCTCTCTAAACAATTAAGGGCTATGTATGAACTATTCTTATCAGATACAACAAAAGTTGTAAAACAAGAACAACAAAAGAACCAGGATTTTAAAAGATTAGAAGAAAAATGTTTCTAGTTTTAGCACTCTAGTTCTTACGGACAAAATGTTATACCAGCTTCCATTTGTGTAACTTTAGTTTCTCATTCAAGTAACTGTGTCCATTATAATATTTATTTGCAATCCTTAAGGGCAGCTAGACAGCATAATAGATAGAGAGCACTGGCCTTGGAGTCAGGAGAGTGGGAATTAGAATCTAGCCTCATATACTTGCCACTTATTATTGGTATGACCTTAGGCAAGTCACTTAACCTTGACTGTCTGGCATCCAGGACCATCTCCAATAATCCTGATCCACTTCTGATAAAGAACCCTTCTTTAGGAAAAAGGTTAAATCAAATATAAATTGATGATAAACTCAGCTATACTGTTTTAAACATTTTTACTATTGTTTTTATCTTTGAAACAAGCAATCCCAATTTTTTAGAGGTTTTTCTCTATGCATTTCTGAGTGGATATAATGTAACAATACATCTTCTTACTGGAAGAAATCTTGGTCCTGAGGAGTATCAAGTTCACAGCATCCTACTATAATTCTTTTGAGATGCCATCATTATTCATTAATTTCAATAATATTTCTTGAGAGTTTACAAGGTTCTAAGATACTTTAAAGAAAGTATTTGAGGGGTGGCTAGGTGGTACAGTGGATAGAGCACTGACCCTGGAGTCAGGAGTACCTGAGTTCAAATTTGGCCTCAGATACTTAATAATTACCTAGTTGTGTGGCCTTGGGCAAGCCACTTAACCCAATTTGCCTTGCAAAAATCTTAAAAAAAGAATTTGAAATAAGCGCAGCTAGTTGTATATACTTTTCCTAATTTTACATAGTAGGAAAAATGATATAATGCAACCTCTAGAAGTACCCATTTTTTTTAGGTTTTTGCAAGGCAATGGGGTTAAGTGACTTGCCCAAGGTCACATAGCTAGGTAATTAGTAAGTGTCTGCGAATGGATTTGAACTCATGACCCCCTGACTCCAGGGCTGGTGCTCTATCCACTGTGCCATCTAGCTGCCCCAGTACCCATTTTTAAAGAGGCAGCTAGTATGGTACAGTGAATATAACAGTGGGCCTAGAGTTTACTTCTGTTTTATTCAGTTTCCTCAGCTATAAAATGGGAGAAAACTAGGATCTAACTTATAGGGTTGTTATAAGGATTAAATAATATATATATATATATATATATTTATTTATTAAAAGCACTAATTATATATATAAATGCACTATATAAAATAAAAGCACTATATAAATGCTTATTTCTTTCCCTCTCTTTCTAACTGTGCACCTGAAAGCTACAGTTCAAAACAAATCTCAAAATACTAAGGCTTAATTTATAAAAATGCCTCTTCTTTCTTTTTCTTTTTTCCTTCCACCCTTCCTTCCTTCCTTCTTTCCTTTCTAGCTTTCTTTTTCTGTAGACATGAAAAGGATTAGGATTAGGATTGAAAATGATGTTTTGGGGTTTTTTTTGTTTCATTCTTGAAGAAGATGATGACTTCAGGGAGGTGATGTCATGCATTACAAGGACTGGATTTGAGTGAGAGGGTGTTACTAGACTCATTTTCTCCTCCAGAGCACCTGGATCCAGTGACTAGAAATGAATAAGGATGACTGTGGAGATGGCCCTGGATGCCAGACAGTCAGGGTTAAGTGACTTGCCCAGGGTCATACTGATAGTAAGTGGCAAGTATATGAGGCTAGATTCTAATCCCCACTCTCCTGACTCCAAGGCCAGTGCTCTCTATCTATTGTGCTGTCTAGCTGCCTTTAAGGATTGCAAATACAAATTATAATGGACATACTTACTTGAATGAGTAACTAAAGTTACATAAATGGGAGCTGGTAAAACATTTCATTTGAGAAGAGAAGTCTTGTAAAATCCATGAGATCCAGACTGCTATACTAGAAATATTTTTCTTCTAATCTTTTAAAATCTTGGTTATTTTTGTTGCTCTTGCTATTTTACTCTCTAATTCTTCCTCCCTCCCCCATCAAACCACTAAGAGAAGACAGTCTTTACCACAAAACTGCAGCCATTTGGAGGTCTATTCTCTGTTCACTTTCATATGTTGTGAAGTTCCATTTTTCTCCTGATTATACTAATGAAAGGAAACAATGGATGTTGAGATGAATGTTTGTTAAAATGAATCAAATTAAATCTAAGAGCTATTCTCCTTTTACTTGGATGATAAATTTTTTTATTAATTGTAGAATTAATAGTAATGTGTGTGGCATTTCATTGGACCACAAAGTATGGAAGTAGTTTATTTTTTTTTGTGTGGCTTAAATGGATGATAGTTTTAGATCTTCAACCTTCATTAATCTGTTTATCTCTTTTTCTTTAGGTAAGTGTAGGATGTTGTTGTTGATGTTTAGCTCTGTTCAATTCATCATTATCTCCATGGACTATAGAATGCCAATACTTTCCTTGGGGTTTTCTAGGCAAAGATAACTGGACTAGTTTGCTATTTTCTTTTCCAGTGGATTAAGGCAGAGGTTAAGTGAATTGTCCAGGGTCACATAACTAGTAAGTGTCTAAGGCTAGAATTGAACTCAGGTCTTCTTGACTGGCCCAGCATTCTATCCACTGAGATACTCAGATGCCTAAGTGTAAAGTTCATGGTCCTCCATTTTTATGGAACAGGTTAATGACAAAAATACAGAAAAGAGTACTTTGTGTGGAAAAAAGGATTATATCATCTATAAAAGTGTGAAAAATGTTGCTGATATTATAGAGGACTATTTTTATGCCTAAAAGGAGTAAGAAAAGAATTTGATTTTAATAAAAAAATTATCCATAGTTTTCAGAAGGAGTTTGAGTAGTTTAGGGCAAAAAATAAAGTGTGGCATAAATATCAAGACTCAAATGAATTATGTAGAATGATGCAATTTACTTAAGAGGCTACAAAATGAGATATTGGATTATATTGAGAATTTATAACTTCACAAGATTATGTAGATGTACAGCTCATTTACACATAACTATTTTATAACTAAAGAAGAGAGAGAGATCATAAATAAATATTTGGAGACAGGTATGATTTTTAAAAGACTATTAGACTCAGTTGGGATGCTATTACCTTTTAAGTGAAAGTGAGTTAAAAGGCTCTTATTTAAGTCACTGAAGGGAGATGAACCTGAGAGAGGAACCTGATATAAGAATCTGAGGGACCTTGGGCAAGTCAATTAACTCCATTGCCTTAAAAAAAAAGAATCTGCTGGGGGGGGGGGGGTTGTAACTATTGCAAAGGGCTAAAAAAGTTGCCCTGTCAGATTTTGTGAACAGAATCCTTCAGCTAAGTGCTTTCTGATTGACGGGAATGAACTGATTTTGCTAGCCAAGACATCCAATGATATCTATTACCCTGCAGCACCATCTAGCCTTAGGTAAAAGTGAAACATCTCACAAAGTGCCCTTTGCTCTCTACTGCCATCTATCGTTTGAGAAGAAAAAGCATTGAAAAAGACAGGCTTTTTAGTTCTTTGTATCCTCTTAAATTAGATAATTTCATTTGCCTTATTGAAAAAATCATTTTGTGCTGTTACTATGAGTTCTATTCTGATTGGTCAAAAAAGCATCTGAGTCAGTGAATGACTGGCTGAGTTGGTTTGTTTAGATCAGAGATATATGCATTTGGATGAGCTTTGAAATTCTCTGATTTAAAGGGAAATTCTATTCATATTAAGAAGTAGCATTTTCTAAATGCTTTTTGTTTTTGTTTTGTTTTTATAAGGCAATGGGGTTAAATGACTTGCCTAAGGTCACACAGCTAGATAATTATTAACTACCTGAGGTTGGATTTGAACTCAGATCCTCCTGACTCCAGGGCTGGTGCACTATCCACCATAGCACCTAGCTGCCCCCTCTAAATGCTTGTTAAGAGTGATTATAAACTTAAAAAGAGTTAAGTTTGAATATGGAAGCAAAGACAGTTTACCTAGCTAAAAAAAAATGGTAGAACTAATAAGATGAGCAGAAAACAGAAACTTAGTTTCCTGTTGGGCAGGTATGTGAGTTAACTTGACAAAAATACCTGCTATCTTCATATTTCCCTGCTAGGTTCCTGTAAGTTAGTGCTCACTCACTCCTACAGATACCAAGTGTATCAGTGAGATTATGACTCAGCTTTACATGTGGATTGTGCTGTATGGTATTAGGGATATATTTGTTTTAATGTGTATCTATTGTCTTATATTTCTTTCATCTTACTGATAAGTAAAGTTTTTAAAGTTTAAAAATGTGTTTTAGTTATTGTTTAGTTGAGTAATTCATTATATTGCATGTTACGTTGAATCTGCTTTATGTAAAAGGAAGCACATTGTTACAGGCTCATACATGACAGAATATGTATTTCCTCAATGGGGTTACCACTAGAACCTGGGAAAGTTTGCTTTGTGGTGATGGGAAGGAACCTAGACATGACAGGGTGTAGTCAGGAATGAGCAAGTCAACTTAAGAGAGTAAGTAGGTATTGACATCCCTCAAGTGAGGGTGAAAAAATTTTTTGCATTTTGAATATCTACATTTAGAGCCACACCTGACCCCAAACCATGTCACTACCATTGTACAATTAACTTCCCTGTTGCAAAACTTCTCAACGGAACTACCTAAATCTTGATTAATTAATTAATTATGAACAATGGACATAATTGTTTTTAATTTGTAAAATATATTTATATATGTTTCTCACTAACATTCCTCTTATTTCTCATCGCCATTTAGTAAGAAGAAAGAAATTATGGTTATTGATCCAGCGGGAAACACATATTATAACTGGCTGTTTTGTATCACTTTGCCTGTGATGTACAACTGGACGATGATCATAGCAAGGTGCCTAGCTATTATGATAGATGTCATTCTATTCTATCTTCTCTTATACTCAGAGTTCTTCAGAAGATTCCTTCTTTCTTCTCAGATCAAAAGAAAGGCTGCGAATTTTCTATTCTGTATTTTTTGTCAAGTGTAGTCACTTCAGCATCTAGGGCTACTTTAACATGGAGGCAGTTTCTTTTTTAAAAAGAAAGAATCATTAAAGCATGTGATTAACATTAATTATTGATGCCAGTCCTTAAAAATATTGCTCTTTTCAGGGTACTAGAAGACAATGCTGGAAAGATTGACAAAATATAAATTATAAAAATAATAAAGTATCTAAGATAGTTTATCATAGAGTCAAAGAATAAGAGAATTGTAAGGTGCCTGACAACTCACCAGATTCAGTCTCATGCATATGTAGATTAATGTCTAAAGCCTCCAAGCAGAGTACTGTCTATTTTCTTGAAGCTTTTCAGGGAGGGAGATTCCTCAAGTTCCAATGAAAATCAATTTCAGGATCACATCAATCTAATGATCAAGATGCTTTCTCTTAGATTTAACTAAATTTATTTTTTACTTAATTTAAACTGATTTCTTCTTATTTGGTTTTTCCATTTGAGGCAGCATAATATGGTTCCTAATAGCTATTAAACCAGAAATTTATTTTAAGGAGTTCATTGAGTAGCCATAAGATACAATGAGAAAATCTAGGAATTAGCAGTCAAAGGACCATGGTTCTCTCCCAGTTCTGATATTTTCTACCCATGTGACCTTGGGCAAGTCATTTATCCACTCTGAGTCTCAATTTCTTTATCTGTAAAATAAAGGTGTTGGACTAGATGATATCTAAGGTCCCTTTAAATTCTAGACCATCTGATATGATCTCATCTATAAAGGGAGAGGATTAATGACCTCTAAGGTTCATTCCAATACTTCCATTCCAATTCTGTTTACGATAACAATAATAGTAGTAATAATCCTAGCAATTATTTAGAATTTAAAATTTAAAAAGTCATCACAGCAAATCTGGGAAGTAAGTGTTATTATTATTATTCTTCCTAGTTTATAGATGAGAAAACCGAGGCAAACAGGGATAAGTGACTTGCTCCAGGTTTGAAACCAGATTTGAACTCATATCTTCTTGTCTTCTGTCCAGTATTCTATCCCCTGCACAATCTCTTCATCTCATTAAAAATCTGCCTCAATTTAAATAGTCTATGATTCAAACCACTAGTTTAGACTAGCATTTCTTTCTTTCTTTTTTCCTTTTTTTTGCAAGGCAATGGGGTTAAGTGACTTGCCCAAGGTCACACAGCTAGGTAATTATTAAGTGTCTGAGGTCACATTTGAACTCAGGTCTTCCTGACTCCAGGGTCAATGCTCTATCCACCATGCCATCTAGCTGCCCCTAGACTAACATTTCTAATATAAGTACAAATTAGTAAAACTTTTACTCTGTTCCCATTATAGCCTCTTTTACTTACAAAAATTATTCTTTTACAGAGCATGTTTTGAGGAACTTCAGTCTAATTACTTAGAATATTGGATTGTTTTTGATTACATATCAGATGCAATCTATCTTCTTGACATGTTTGTACGAACGAGAACAGGTAAATATGTTGTGTTGTTTTTTAAACTGTATATTTTATGCTATAATGTGAAAATTCTCAGTTTAAATAAAATAAAATAGACTTCTAAACCAACACTAGAGGGAAGGAAAGCAGAGTCATAGGCATAGTCATATTAAAGTAGAACCACGGGCTTATTTCTTTCACTTAGATTCAGGAAGTTTGCTGCTGTGTAGAATATAGAAATGATTGTCCTCTGTATTTCCACCTAACATCCTAGCTTATGTTAGACCTGAGGGCAAAATTTCCTCCCCCCCCCCCTTTTTTTTTTCCAGAAGTGAGAATAGTTCTGGCTCATTTTGAAGGTGTCTTGTTCCATCTTGGTGGAAGGCATGGAGATGATTTCACTGTTTATAGTAGGGGAGGAAAAAAATACTCATTGCTTATAAAAAGCATATGAATATAACCAAGACTCATCATGTTTTACCTATTTTATCTTACCTTCTGTTATCTCTTTCTTTCCAGTTTTTCTGTTTCTATTGTTCTATTTCTTGCTTATCTTAGTAATTTCTTCTTGTCAAATACCTTTTGTATCTTTATATGCCTCTTGTATTTATTTTCTCTTTAAAAAAAGTGTCATTAAATGAAAATTAAAATAAAAATACCAGTTATAAGATAATTATATGACCACATATCCATTAATCTCTGGAATAATTTACACTAATAAAGGTGTATTTATTTTAAATTCAGTCTTGCCTTTGACCATGATATAGTAATATTCTACTATAGAAGGAAAAATAATGAATTGATTTGGCATTGTATTTTAGGTTATCTGGAACAAGGATTATTGGTGAAAGAAGAAACTAAACTCATTGAGAAATATAAATCACATTTGCAATTTAAACTTGATGTTCTCTCAATGGTTCCAACTGATTTGCTGCTTTTGAAATTGGGATGGAACTATCCAGAGGTAAGGTTAAACAGATTACTCAGGATATCACGTATGTTTGAATTCTTCCAACGGACAGAAACAAGGACAAACTATCCAAACATTTTTAGAATTTCTAACCTTGTCATGTATATTGTAATTATCATCCATTGGAATGCATGTGTATACTATTCTATCTCTAAAGTCATTGGATTTGGAAATGATGCCTGGGTCTATCCTGATGTTAATGATCCTGAATTTGGTCGTCTGGCTAGAAAGTATGTTTATAGTCTTTACTGGTCCACATTGACCTTAACCACCATTGGTGAAACTCCACCTCCTGTTTTGGACTCTGAGTATGTCTTTGTGGTGGTAGACTTCTTGATTGGAGTGCTAATTTTTGCTACTATCGTTGGTAATATTGGCTCCATGATTTCCAATATGAATGCAGCCAGAGCAGAATTTCAAGCAAGAATTGATGCTATAAAACAGTATATGCATTTTCGAAATGTAAGCAAAGATATGGAAAAGAGAGTTATCAAGTGGTTTGACTATCTATGGACCAACAAAAAAACAGTAGATGAAAGGGAAGTCTTGAAATATCTACCAGATAAATTAAGAGCAGAGATTGCAATCAATGTTCACCTAGACACATTAAAGAAGGTACGAATTTTTGCTGACTGTGAAGCTGGACTATTGGTGGAACTGGTCTTGAAGTTACAGCCTCAAGTCTACAGTCCTGGTGATTACATTTGCAAAAAAGGAGATATTGGACGGGAGATGTACATTATCAAAGAAGGGAAATTGGCTGTCGTAGCTGATGATGGGATCACACAGTTTGTGGTCCTGAGTGATGGTAGTTACTTTGGGGAGATTAGCATTCTTAACATTAAAGGTAGTAAAGCTGGGAACCGAAGAACAGCAAATATTAAAAGTATTGGCTACTCAGATCTCTTCTGTCTATCAAAAGATGATCTCATGGAAGCTCTAACTGAATACCCAGATGCTAAATGCATGCTTGAAGAGAAAGGCAAACAAATCTTGATGAAGGATGGACTATTGGATGTAAATATTGCAAATGCAGGAAGTGATCCTAAGGACCTAGAAGAGAAGGTCACAAGAATGGAGGGATCAGTAGATCTCTTACAAACAAGGTTTGCCAGGATTCTGGCTGAGTATGATTCAATGCAGCAGAAGTTAAAGCAAAGGCTAGCTAAAGTTGAGAAATTCTTGAAACCATTAACTGAAACTGAGTTCTCAGATATTGAAGGACTAGAAACAGAGAGAGAACCCACAGAGACTACACAGGGATGAAAGATGTAAGGTGACAGACTATTATCTGGACTTTGGGAGTTGCTTAAACAGTAAGAATTCAAGGCAAATGTGAAATATCCATTCAGCAGTACTACAAAGTTGTCTTTTCATACTGGGAAAGTATTTGTATATGAGACAATGGGAAAATGACAGATTCAATAAAGAAAATATGCTTTGATGAATCCTATGATATCCATCACTGAAATGGAAATAAAATTGTTCAGTATTCTGAATATAGAGTCACTGTGTCATGAGGTTTTCTTACTGTATACTATGTAAAGATATAAACTGATGAATTTATCAGCAAATATATCTTCTGATTACTTCTATGTAACATCTTCCACTTGGATATAGTAAAGTTTCTGTTATCTGGCATTATTGGGTAAAGGGTTATTAAGAAATACTTAAATATTCTGGCAATTGAGAGTTACCATCAAGGAATCAGAATATAATAAAATACACCTAATACTAAAACAATACTGAGCATGGATTAATCTTTCTTCATGATTCAAAAGGCACTTCAGGATCCTAGAGTGTCACAGGGTCATTATAATAAATATCAATTAACATTGTATTGGAGCATTATAGAAGTGCTGGTTAGTAGAGATTTCTGACTGATAGACTATCTAATGAATAACACTTTGTTTTTCAACTTCCTAACGTACTTAACATGTATTGATAACTGATAGTAACTGATAGTGATCTGTATTTGTATCTTGTTCCCTTACTAGACTGTAAGCTCCATGAGGGCAGTCTAAATTTTGTATCTGTGTGCTATGCACGTAAAAGGTACTTAATAAATATGTGTTGATTTGAATAAATCAGCTTTCTTGGTGTTTTTATCTTTAAGATTCATAAAAAGTTAAACTATCTAGAGTAAATTAGTCTATTTTGGTGTTCACCAATTCATTCTAAACTTCTCTTAGGAAAGATGCTAGAAACATTTGTCAGAAAAAAATTTTAGAGTCATTCTTTTTTTTTATAAAGATTTTATTTATTTTGAGTTTTACAAGTTTCCCCTAATCTTACTTCCCTCCCTCCACCCCCTACAGAGGGCAATTTGCCAGTCTTTACATTGTTTCCATGGTATACATTGATCTAAACTGAATGTTATGAGAGAGAAATCAGATCCTTAAGGAAGAAATATAAAGTACAAGAGATAGCAAGATCAGACAATAAGATATCAGGTTTTTTTCCCCTAAATTAAAGTTAATAGTCCTTGGTCTTTGTTCAAACTCCACAGGTGTTTTTCTGGATACAGATGGTATTCTCCATTGCAGACAACCTAAAATTGTACTGATGGAATGAGCAAGTCAATCAAAGTTGATCAGCGCCCCCATGTTGCTGTCAGGGTGTACAATGTTTTTTGGTTCTGCTCATCTCATTCAGCATCAGTTCATGCAAATCCCTCCAGGCTTCCTTGAATTTCCATCCCTCCTGGTTTCTAATAGAATAATAGTGTTCCATGACATACATATACCACAGTTTGCTAAGCCATTCCCCAATTGAAAGACATTTACTTGATTTCCAATTCTTTGCCACCTCAAACAGGGCTGCTATGAATATTTTTGTACAAGTGATGTTTTTAACCCCTTTTCCATCATCTCTTCAGGGTATAGACCCAGTAGTGGGTATGCACATTTTTGTTGCCTTTTGGGCATAGTTCCAAATTTCTCTCCAGAAAGGTTGGATGAGTTCACAGCTCCACCAACAATGTAATAGTGTCCCAGATTTCCCACAACCCTTCCAACAATGATCATTATCCTTTCTGGTCATATTGGCCAGTCTGAGAGGTGTGAAGTGGTACCTCAGAGAAGCTTTAATTTGCATTTCTGTAATAAGTAATGATTTAGAGAAATTTTTCATATGATTATGTATTGCTTTGATCTCCTCATCTGTAAATTGCCTTTGCATATCCTTTTAACTATTTGTCAATTGGGGAATGACTTGTTTTTTTAAAATTTGACTCAGTTCTCTATATATTTTAGAAATGAATCCTTTGTCAGAAACATTAGTTGTAAAGATTGTTTCCCAGTTTATTACATTTCTTCTGATCTTGGTTACAGTGATTTTATCTGTGCAAAAGTTTTGTAATTTAATGTAATCAAAATCATCTAGTTTGTTTTTAGTGATGCTCTCCATCTCTTCCTTTGCCATAAACTGCTTCCCTTTCCATAGATCTGACAGGTAAACTAGTCCTTGATCTTCTAATTTGCCTATAGTATTGTTTTTATGTCTAAATCCTGTATCCATTTGGATCTTATCTTGGTATAGGGTGTGAGGTGTTGGTCTAATCTAAGTTTCTTCCATACTAACTTCCAATTTTCCCAGCAGTTTTTATCAAAGAGAGAGTTTTTATCCCAATAGCTGGTGTCTGGGTTTATCAAACAGCAGGTTACTATAATTGTTTCCTGCAATTGCACCTAGTCTATTCCACTGGTCCACCACTCTGTTTCTTAGCCAATACCAGATAGTTTCGATGACTGATGCTTTATAATATAATTTTAGATTGAATAGGGCTAAGCCCCCTTCTTTTGTACTTTTTTCATTAAATCCCTGGAAATTCTTTACTTTTTATTTCTCCATATGAATTTACTTACAACTTTTTTTTTAACTCGTTAAAGTAATTTTTTGCAATTTTGATTGGTAGGGCTAGACAGGTAGTTTAGTTTTGGTAGAATTGTCATTTTTGGGATGGCTAGGTGGCTCAGTGGATAGAGCACCGGCCTGGGAGTCAGGAGTACCTGAGTTCAAATCTAGCCTCAGACACTTAATAATTACCTAGCTGTGTGGCCTTGGGCAAGTCCCTCAACCCCATTGCCTTTCTTTCTTTCTTTTTTTTTTTTTTAGGTTTTTGCATGGAAAATGGGGTTAAGTGGCTTGCCCAAGGCCACACAGCTAGGTAATTATTAAGTGTCTGAGACCATATTTGAACCCAGGTACTCCTGACTCCTAGGCCGGTGCTTTATCCACTATGCCACCTAGCCACCCCCCATTGCCTTTCAAAAAAAAAAAACTAAAAAAAAGAATTGTCATTTTTATTATATTAGCTCTACCTATCCATGAGCAGTTGATATTTGCCCAGTTATTTAAATCTGATTTAATTTGTGTGAGAAGTGTTTTATAATTATTTTCAAAAAGTTTCTGAGTCTGCCTTGGAAAATAGACTCCCAGGTATTTTATATTGTCTGAGGTTACTTTGAATGGGATTTCTCTTTCTAGCTCTTCCTGCTGTTTCTTGATAGTCATATATAGAAAAGTTGAGGATTTATGAGGGTTTATTTTATATCCTGCAACTTTGCTAAAATTGCTAATTGTTTCCAGTAGTTTTTTGAAAGATTTCTTGGGATTCTCTAGGCAGACCATCATGTCATCTGCAAAGAGCAAGAGTTTTGTCTCTTCCTTCCCAATTCTAATTCCTTCAATTTCTTTTTCTTCTTTAATTGCTGAAGCTAACATTTCTAATATGATATTGAATAGTAGTGATGATAATGGGCATCCTTGTTTCACCCCTGATCTTAATGGGAATGCCTCTAGCCTCTCCCCATTGAATATAATGCTTGTTGATGGTTTCATATAGTTACTGCTTATTATTCTAAAGAACAGTCCATTTATTCCTACACTCCCTAGTACTTTTAGTAGGAATGGGTGCTGTATTTTGTCAAAAGCTTTTTCAGCATCTATTGATATAATCATATAATTTCTTATAAGTTCGTTGTTGATATAATTAATTATACTAACAGTTTTCCTAATATTGAACCAACCCTGCATTCCTGGGATGAATCCTATTTGGTCAAAATGTCTTTAGAGTCATTCTTAGCAAAATTGTGAAATATCAGATAATATACCAGCATCTAGCCCTGGAAGACTTTAGAGTCTTTAGTAATTCAATGAAAGTTAGAACCCAGTCTATGACTATATTATTCAAAATTATCTAGAGGCATGTCCATCTTTTGAGAATATTAATATTGGGATATAATCAGGTAGAGCAGAGATGTTTATATGTGTGTATGCATGTGTGTGTGTGTATATGTATCACATTTGATATATATATATATATCACATTACTAGTATGAGACAATACATAGGATGCATATAATGAAAGATGTAACAATCTTTCAAATGAGTAGATGAATATCAAACACTTATTACCTTTTTAAATGACCTAATATACTATTAAGAGAGCAACATTTCTTACCTTTGGGAAGAAACAATTAAATAATTTTCTCTGGAAACTTGTCCTATACAGATACAACTTCACAAGCAAACCCCAAAGATTTTAAATTTTTGATATTTTCCAAAGAAAGTAATTCCAAAGCCTTTTATATACATTTGATCTCTCCAATCATTCTCTAAAGTTAGGTAGAATGAATATTTTTGTCTTCTTTTGCAGATGATGAAACTGAGGCTTAGAGAAGTTGTGATTTCTCCAAAATCATCTAGCTTAGTGAATGGTAGAACTTAATTTCAAACTGGACTAAATTTTGTGCTCTTTTCCTTACACTGCTTCCTTATGAGAGTGAAAAATACAAGGGGCAGCTAGGTAGTGCAGTGAACAGAACACAAGTCCTGGAGTCAGGAGAACCTGAATTCAAATCTGGCCTCAGACACTTAATAATTACCTAGCTGTGTGACCATGGGCAAGTCACTCAACCCCATTGCCTTTCAAAAACAAAACTTGAAAGAAAAAAGAAAAATACAGAAAAGAAACAATAGAGTGCTACTTTGTGGGTACACAGGCTATTCTAATAGCCATGACACAAATCATTCCCAAGTAAACTGCCACCTGGACAGTCTCAGGAACTGGCTTGCTGCCCTGAGAGATAAGGTGAGCCGGAGTCCTTGGGAGTCAGAGTCCTTGGGAGCTGGACATTCTGCCCCACTGACCAAGGGCACTAGACACAGCTGTGCCTTATCATCTCCTCCCTAACGTACCCGCCTGTCCTGTAATGCAAGACCCTGCACGTACACCCCACTTGTATTCCCCCAATTACCTCATTATTCTTTGTTCTACCCCAGAAGACCTAACAGTATATATGTAATAGCTAAGCAGTAATAAAATTGAGCTGGAGGCATAAGGCAGTAGTGGCTTGACTCCTTGTTCTCAGCTCCCCTCCTGGAGGGAGTTCGTCGCTGTGGGCCCCAAGGAAGCAAGCCACAACACTACTTCTTTTAGCTACCTTCCCTTTTGGTATTCTATTAACTCTCCTTCCCAAAAACTAGTTTCAGAAAAGAATATCATTAGCTTTTCCAGAGGTTTTGGACATAATTATTTGAAGATTTGAAGATGAAAACCATTGTGTATGCATCCTTAAAGTTCAATCTCACAATGAGTTCCTGATAAACTGATGATGATGTTTGTCCTTCATCTTTTATGAATTAGATTTGAGTGGGGGGGGGGGAGCTGTGCTAAGTCACCAGCCTCACTTACTCCCTTGAGCTACCTGGATCCAGTGGTCAGATATGGATCAGGATGACTGGAGATGGCCCTGGATGCAAGGCATAAACATTGAGACAAAAGAATAGCTTCATCCTTATAATTTATAGAAAACTTAGAAACACTTAAACCCCACCCCTACACACACATTTTTCTCCACTTCAAGAATATAGGACTTTCTGTAGATTCAGGATTCTTTGATCCTGCTTTTTCAAGGGACAGATTATAGACCCATAGATGTAGAGCTATAAAGAAGTTCAGAGGCCACAAAAATAGCCCCCTCATTTTTCAGTTGAGGAAAAAGAGGTCCAGAGAGGTTATACAAAGAAGTAAGTGTCACTTTTCCATTCTGGTATTCTGATTCTTGTGTCAAAAATCCTTTGTCATATTACAGTGTCATAATTGAGGGAACCAAAAGATAGCCTGTTATTTTTTCCAGTTGTGTCCTCCCAGTTGGTCAATAATGCTTCTGATTCATGGGGATCTCAGGAAATACCAGTGGCCTCTTGCTACTGCTTCTGCTCAATTGTTTCAGTTGTGTCTGTCTTTTCATGACCACATTTGAGGTTTTCTTGATAAGGATCCTGCCAATTTCTTCTTCAGTTCAGATTACAGATAAGAAAATTAAGGCAAACAGGGTTAAGTGACTTGCCCAAGGTCAAATAGCTAGTAAGTTTCTGAGGCTGAATTTGAATTCAAACATTCCTGACTCCACATCAAGCACTATCTATTATATCAATTAGCTACCCATTACCTACTACTCCAACTACTAATAGTAAATATATAATGTTCTTAAGTTTAAAACTATAGCATTTCATTAGATCCTTGCAATAACCATGTGAGGTTGATACCAAAGGTATTTCCATTTTAAAGATGAGGAAATTAAAGCTTAAAGAAGTGAAGTAATTTGCTTGTGTTTATATAGCACATCAGTGTCAGATGTGAAATTTGAATGCCAGCTTTTCCTGAGCCTAGTTCAGTGGTTTCTAATAGAAAGAAAAGGTTTAGAGAGGGTAGCAAATAATCAGAAATCATACCCTTGATGAGATCAAGTCTTCAGGCTCATATATATTTTGTAGGCTACCAAAAAAATTGGTGGATTCAGTTGTTGAGTTACTGTCAGCAATTTATCAAAGGTCATCTTGGAGACAACAGATATAGAGATAGTTGATTTCTGAAATAATTTGATGACAGGATACAAGTAGACATGAATTGGTAGACATCAACTGGAAAGTCTTTAGACTTCTTTTCATCTTCTATTTAGTTCTTTGGGAACTTAACATTTTATATTAATGACTTGGATAAAGACAGAAAGCTGTTCAAATCCTTAGCCCAAAAAAGTCTAGAAAGATTGATTAGCATGTTGGATGACAGTCATGATCTAAATAGATTCAATAAATTACAAGGTTAGACCAAATCTAATAAAATGAAGTTTAACAGGAATAAATAAAGGGCTGTGCTTCATAAGTATAAACAGGGAGAAATAGTAAGATAATATTTCATACAGAAATTTTGAAGTTTTAGAGAATCCTAAGCTCAAAATAAATCAATAATGTGCTACAGAACCCCCCAAAAAGTGAATGGGATTTTTTACTATTGTGCTCTGCTTTCGTTAGACAATTTCTAGAATATTATATTCAATTTCAGGCACTATGTTTTACTTGGGATATTGAGAAGTAGAATCGTATACAGAAGAGAGTGACTAGGAAGTTGTAAAGATTAGAGATGAGGATTGATTGAAAGAACTAAAGAAGTAATATAATTGCTTATCTTTAGGAATTTGAAATACTGTCATGTGGAAGATAGATTGGACTTTTCAGCTTTATATAAGGAAAAATTTCCTAACAATTAGAGCTGTACAAAAATATAATGGCCTGCTTCAAGAGTGATTGCTAAAATTTCCCCTCACCAGAGGAATTTAAGCAAAGGTTTACTAAGGATGATGAATAAAGGATTCCTGTTTAGATGAGAATTGAACATGTTCACTTCTGAGATCCCTTCAAACAGAAATTCTTTGATTCATTTTGAACCACTGGAAAAGCATGAAGGTAAATAATATCACTGAAAATTATAATGTGAATAAGGAAAGAGAATATGAAAGTTTCCCAAAGGGAAATAAAAATATTCCCGAAGGGGATAATGACAGATGTCACATGGAGGAATGTTAGAACTGAAAGAGGTCTTAAAAATCAGTAAGTTCAACTCTATTGTTTTACTAGTGGGAAACTGGAACAGAGAAATAAAGTGACTTGGCAAACTTACTAACAAGTGGTAAAGCTGGCACTTGAAAGGTCAAATGTAAAGTCAGAAAGCCCCTCAGTATTAGGAGAACAGCAACAAAGAGACCAATGAAGGAGTCGTATATATAAAGCCGTTTATTAATGGAAGGAATTGGGACTGAGTCAGAACAGACTCCAATAGTGGGTAGTTGGGAAAGCATGCCTTTTATATGGCGAGTACTATAGGAAAACAGGGTTGTTTGGGCTCTCCATGGAGGTTGGGAGTTATTTGGGATTTCCATGGATGTTAAGATTCATTTTTTTTTTTCTGGATACGATATTCAACTGGGCTCAACTAGGCAAGAGTGAAACCCAAGCCTGGATCCTACAGGACCCAGGCATCCTTAATAACAAGTTCAGTGTGTTCTTAACTGTATGACAAGAAGGAACATCCTAGGAGTATACAATATGTCTCAATTTCAGTATTAGACTTAAGTATTTAATTTGTTATTTCTGATACATGTGAAATGATCAGTAGTGTTTAAAACAACTTCAGTGGCTCCCTCTTGCTTCTAGGATAAAGATATACTTTCTGCTTAGCCTCTAAAACCTTACATATCCTGACCCAACTTTTTCAGCTTTATTGGACATTAGTTTCCTTGCTATACTCCGAAATCTGGCCACATTGGCTTTCTTTCTGTTGCTCCCATACAGCAATCCATACTATCTTAACTCCAGAGAGAGAGAGAGAGAGAGAGACAGAGAGACAGAGACAGACAGAGACAGACAGAGACAGAGATGCAGAGATAAAGAGATAGAGAGAATGTCATCTTTCCTTAAGATGCAGATCAAGCATCATTTTTTTCATGATTTTCTTGCCCTGCCCCCCCAATTGTTATTGCCTTCCCAAATTAACTTTTCTTTAACTACTTTGAATATGTTTACATATATTTAGGTTATTCTGTATGTTTGTTTTATATATACTTATCTCCACTATTAGGACATAAGCTCTTAAAGAGCATTCCCTGTATTTGCTTCCCCAATGCACACATAAGTGCTTAATAAATACTTGGAGGAAGATTGATTTTTTTCCCTCAAACAGAATTGCTACTATAGAATTAGTCCACCATATACGTAATTCAATATTTTACCACTTGATGGCAATATCCATCCACAAATCTTGCAAAGGAAACCCAATCAAATTCACAGATTCAAAGTTGAATTTTTTTCATAGAAAAATATACTTTCCCAAAGTTCTAGTGTAATTGCAAAAAAATATAAGGGCCTACAGTCTAGAATCTTGTAATTTCATAGAAAATGTACTTTTCCAAAGTTCTAGCGTGCTTGTAAAAAAATATAAGGGCCTATAGTCTAGAGTCCTGTAATTTCAATTGTTTTTAAGACAACTTAAAATAGTCAAATCAATGGAAAACACAAAATGGAGCTCCAAAATGCAATGTTAACAAAATAATGATGTAAGTTAAAATATTTAAATATGTAAAGGACATATTTTAGAGCTTTGAGAAACACAGGGAAAGTAATAGTTATATTAAAAGAAAATTTTAAAATGAAATTATGTTCTATATATGTTCACACTGCTCCAAGCATGCACCCTATAGTCAAGACAAATTGGTTTACTTGCTCTTCTCTGTATATAAGATTCTATTTCCCACTTTAGTTCTTTTGCACAATCTGTCCTTCAAACTGGCCCTCCTGTTTCTTACCTCTTGCAAACCTCAGGGCCCTTCAATACTTAATTCATGAGTCAGCTCTTACAGGAGGTCCTTCCACATGCCCATATGTATTAATTATCTGTCCATTTTCACCAAATCACTAAGTATTCATATTTTATAATTCCTTATCTATGTACAAATTCTTTCTATTCTTCCTCTTCCTATGTAATATGTCAGTCAGTCCTCATTCAATAAACATTTATGAATAAGGACTTGCTAAGTGCTGAGCTTACAAAAATAGTCAAAAATAAAGCCTCTGCCCTTACAATCTAATGATAAAGGTGTTTTGTTTTTTGTAATTGTATACCCAGTGACTGATACATAGTAGGTGCTTCAATAACTTTATAAACTTTTAGGTACCATGTGTGCAGCATAGTGGTCCTTTCCTCTTTCTAATCACTTTGCTTAAGATCTTGCACTTTTTCACTTACCTGAAGCTCCTCTTTAGAATCACTTAGCTATTCCCTTACCTGGGCATGCTATTCTGACAGTTTCAGAGATAGGTAGAGCTAAAGCACTGTCAATTAAAAGGGAAATATTCTTCAATTATGACTGCTGATTCTGTATTTTTCAGAAGTCCTAGTTAATAAAGAGATCTGATAGAATATTGGAAATAAAAAGTTTTATTGTGCCATGGTGCTTTCTGAAGGTTGAGTGCTTACATGGAATTAATGTTAGAAGTAACATCTCAGGGATTTTTCCTTTTTAATAATTTGTGAAAGCAGGGGCATATATTCCCATTATGTTGCATAAATTCTAATCTAGCAGATACTTTCTAGAATTACTTTTTGGAGTCTGACTTGCCTTCCTGATTAGTAAAGAGAGGAAAAAAGCTCCCCACCCCAATTCTTCCCCTTGAGATTCTGAGAATAACAATGTACCACAAAATTATCAGCCTGACAATACCTGGCCCTAAATCAAGAGCAGTATTGGATTTCTTGTCAGGTGTCCAATTTTCCCCCCTTTCAATTAGCATAACTTTATCTGAACTGAGCTTTAGTGAATTGGACTCCATCCAAGTTAGCACTTTGTTTAGTTCTTAAGGATGAAAGGAGGTTGTATCCTGTATTTGTCACAAAGAATACAAGAAACTTGTTATCCCCTTTATATTGTTAGCATGGAAGTCTATGGTGTTTTATGATCTCTCCCAATGGCCTCATTGCACATTTTGCATTGAAGAGATAGATGACAGGTGAAACTTCACTGTTAAGGGTACTTTAGGGAAGAACATCTGTCTCCTGTCATTAAGAGATTTTTATAAGAGAAATTAAATTTTTTAAATCATCAGTTTTTTTAAAAAGTATATTAAGTCAAGCTCCTACTTTCTTAGTTTACAAAGAATAATTAATGTTCAGTAGATCTAAATTCCAGATGCTTTCACTGCTCTTCACAGGTGTGAGCACTCCCAAAGCAAATGAAAACCTTAAATTACCATAAAAAGTGTTTCTGCAATTAAGTAATATGAAAATTGTTTTGATTGCTTTCTACTTATTTTTAAACCACTAAAATAATTGGACATTTGAAATATGTGAACTTAAAACAAGGAGTACTTTTTCATGTTAATAGAAAATTTAGTTAACTTTACTGAAATGCTACAAAGGAAAAATTTCTGAATTAAACGAAATTGATGCAGGCTAAAATAAGTGTCTTATATTTTCAGAAACTCCTGGGAGCTTGATTCTAATCTCTCAGTTCTGACCAATGGCTCACCACTTTTAACTTTCTCAGGTGTTCTTCAAGCATGAGATTAGAAAATCATTGGCTTCCTCTTTGTGGCTCTAGGAATCATGATTTCTGAACTTCATTCATTATGTTGCAATGGAGAATGAAGTTGTGGGGCAGAACTGCTTCTCAAAATTATCTATACTAGGATTTAAATCTGAAGTTTGAGTGAATGCATATTAGCCAGGAAGAAAATAAAAATACCTTCTTTAAGCTCAACAGTTTCAATCAGTTAAATGCAGACACATTGTACTTTGTTGGATTTCTCACTAGAATGCTTATGAAAGACATGCAGAAAACATGAATGGGTCAGTGTGTCTCATCTGAATATTTAATTTTGCTAGATGAGGGAAAGGCATATTGTGTATACTTTTATCTACATATACACACACACACACACATACATGTGCATATAAATAAATGCAGGGTTGCTAGTTGGCCCCAATGGACAGAGCTCTGGGCCTGGAGTAAGGAAGACTCATCTTCCTGAGTTCCAGTCTGGTCTCAGACACTTTGTAGTTGTGTGGCTCTGGGAAAGTCACTTGATCTTTTTTTGCCTCTGTTCCTCATCTGTAAAATGAGTGGTATAAATTAATGACAAACTACTCCAACATATTTGTCAAGAAAACCCCAAATGAGGTCACAAAGAGTTGAACACAACTGGAAAGACTAATCAATAAGCAACATAACATAGAGATAGATAGATAGATAGATAGATAGATAGATAGATAGATAGATAGATGATATAAAGGTAGAGAAAAGTAAGAAAGAAGGAAGAAGGGAGGGAGGAAAAGAGGGAGGGAGGAAGGAAGGAAAGAATAGAGAAGAAGAGATCCAAGAAGGCAGTGATGACTGGATTTTTCTAAAGAACTCATTGTTCTACCCTCCATTAAAGGAAAAGTCCCTCAACCTAGATTACTGCAAGCCTTGGTTAGTATGAAGACATAAAGCATGAATTAACAATTCTGGAGGCAATATTTTTCCCAGGATTAAAATGCATTTAAAGAAACTATGTAAAGTTATTTTGTAATTTCTAAAACAAAATCTGGCAGAATATACAGTTGATTATCTGGGTGTTCTTCCTTTCTACAATATTTTAGAATAGTACTTGAAGAAGATATTTAAGAAATCTGCAAAGATCTGTTATAGCTTTCTAACTCAATGTGTAAAGAAGAAACAAATGTTTTCAAGGTCAGAATAGCCTGAACTTGAAAAAGATAATAAAAAATATTTCTACAGATATTATCCTGGGAAACTGAGTTGATAGTTATTTTCCTCCATCTTGTTGATGCTTCTTGAGGATGGGGTTTTGTGTCCTTCTGTGTGTGTGTGTGTGTGTGTGTGTGTGTGTGTGTGTGTGTGTGTTTTCTTTTTTTTTAATTTTATTTTTTTAAGGCAATGAGGTCAGGTTACTTGCCAAAAGTCACACAGCTAGGCAATTATTAAATGTCTGAGGTCACATTTGAACTCAGGTTCTCCCAATTCCAGAGCTGGTGCTTTATCCACTGCACCACCTAGCTGCCCCTGTATTTTCTTTTCTACCTGGCTTGAAACAGAATTCAAAAGACTTTAGCACTTGTCATTTTGAAGGCAGAGAGCCCCAAAACTACTCTTGCTTTTTCTGCCTAAACAAGAACTCTAACACTCTCTGGCAAGAGCAATGGGCCTTGAGAAAGGTATCTTTATTCCTCTGCCCTAATTTCTCAGAAGTACTTCTATGGTGATTTTAGTCTCCTCATATTTCTCATTATATTCCTGTGTGTATGTTCTCCATTTTCTCCCTTCTCTTCTGTTTTCTCTGGCCAGCTTTGTGATTTACTATTTGTTGTTGTTCAGTTGTTTTATTATTAGTAGCTATTCAAGTTAAATATTTAATATAAAGTAATCTCATTGGGCTAATTCTCATTTTTATGAAGAATGATTTATATATTTATCCTTGAATTAAAATGACCCCCGTTTGACAATATAGTTCAGTTCTATATGTATAATGCATGTTATTATAAGATGTGAATTGTTGGGTCCAATCTGCCAAGATACAGGCCTGCCAAAGCTAAAGAATTCCAGTCCACCCAAAACATTCTTAGAAAATGTGTAGTTAAAACAAAAAACAAAAACCAAACATATATAAAAAAAAGAAAATGTGTAGTTAAAGGATGTGTTCATGGGACAACTCTTGCTAACAATGTCCCTGCAAGATACCAATGCAAAACAATACAATTCTTGTCCTCAAGGAGTTTCCATAGTATTATGGATATGATGTAGGGGGAATTGGACAATAAGATTCTAATCCTTAGAATATTCATACTTTGCCCTGCCTAATAACTACCCTAGTGGAGAGCTTGATGAGCCTGTTTCTGGAATGGTCTGATAATTTTTTTTTTGACTTTTTTTGTCCTTCATTCTTGAAGGACATCAGGGAGGTGATATCATGACATTCATATGAATGGGATTTGAGTGATGGGTGCTGTGCTAATTTTCTCCTCTAGAATCATCTGGGTCCAGTAGCCATACATATATATATATATATATATGTATATGTATATATATATATATATGAATCAGGATGATTGAAGATGGCCCTGAACATGAGGCAATCAGGGTTAAGTGACTTGCTCAAGGTCACACAGCTAGGAAATGTCAGTTGACTGAGATTGATTTCTAACTCCCATTCTCCTGATCCAAGGCCAGTGATGGAAGGATCAATTGTTCACCTTAAACATGCACAAGTGAGTATTCTCTACATGGGAATTATACGGCTTTTAATTGACTGTTGAGCCATAACTTTGGGTGTATTCAAAAGACATGAACAGATAAAATAGGTTTCCCTCCCCTTGGTGGAAAGCCTCTAGTTGGATTAGGAATAGTATGTATTTCTGCCTTAGTTTCTCATGTGGCCACCATGTGTCTGTGAACACACGGCTATCTTTGTTTCTTCTGTCTAATCAATTTTTTCCTGCTCTTAGATGAATGAATCTTAATGGACCAGATTATAACTATATAGCCTCAAAGAGTCAGAAGGTTCACTAGAGGTTTAGTAACAGGGATCTATTGCTGGCTACAATAGCAGAGACCTTTGAAGGAGCTAGCTGTAAGTAAAGACCTCCTTAACCAAGCCCAGCAATGAATTAAGATTAGCAATCAAGACTAGTTATTCTGCAAGGGAGGGAGTGTATCATATTTTGTATATTCTACATGAATTGAATCAGAGGGGATGGAGATGGAGGGAAGCTTTGTAGCAACAATCTTAAGTTTAAGGTCATCCTTGCAGGGATTGGGGGGGGGGTGTGGTAGAAAATGTGTTTCATTTTACAGGTGAGTTCAGCCTGTAGATATGAAGTGAATTCTCCAGTCATACAATAAGACTGAATCAAGATTCAAAACACAACACCTTGCTCTCATTGAAGGATTTGACATTGAATTGCCTCAATTTTCTCAGTAAAGAGGGGAGTCATCTACTGGTAATGAGAGAGCATGGGTTAGATTGGGAGCTTGAGAAAAGTTTGAGAGAACACCCACTGTGGGGAATGTGATAGGTATAAATTGTTGTATTGAATTTTCCTTGCTAATTAACCTTGGCAAAACTGTTAAACTGACACAGAACTAGTAAGCTATAACTCACCTCTCTCCTACATGATTTTAGATTTAAAAGAAGGCATCTGTCTGGATTTAGAAAATAGCTTTCTGTTATTAATAGAGCAGGATCCCTTAATTCCAAATCAATTTATCCTTGGAAGAGAGACACCTTTAGAACCATGAGAACCTAGAATGCCCAAGATATGATATTGTCTTTGACTCTCAAGAGGGAAGATAATTAAGACAATAGATAACATAAAGTATTCTTGCTAAGAAATGAAATCTTAGCATAGTTAAATATTGCTCTTGTTTTTAATTCATAAGCTAATAGATCCTATTTAATTATCCTGATCCTCATTGGGTTTTCTCTGTTTCCTTTTTAGGCAATATCTCATTGTTAATCTTTATCAAGAACTTCTCATTTTCTGGCTTACTTACAGGCATTTCTTTGGTTACATTCACAGAAACAAAAAGACTTTTCTTTAAGACTTTAGATGAGGAAAAAGGACTTTTTTTTTTTTTACAAGGTGTATTGAATTATTTCAGAATTGGCTTCTCAGATCATTTGTCATTCAATATGAGGACATATATTCTGTGAAATGTATCTAACTAATAGCTTTAGCAGCATCTGCCTAAGGCACTGCCAGTTCATATTAGGAACTGTCATTTCCTGACCATTGTGGTTATGATACAAATACTGGGGGAAATTCCCCTTCCTAGCAAAATACAATAATGTCATTGGAAGGAATAACATTGAGGTCATTTTATTACCCTTAGGCCAAGGGGAACCTATGACATGCTAGACAAATTGCTATCTAACCCATCTAAAAATATCCCCTGGGAAGAAGATTTCATCATTTCATTAATAATTCATACCAGTTTTTACCAACCACCACCATTAGAAAGTTTTAGTTATTTCTATCATGGAAATTAGAGTTCTTGATTAAATACATAACTTACTATAATTTGTACTACTTTAATACCTATAGTTGATATTTCTTTGCCATTTCTCACTATGAACACTATTATTACTGTTATTGTTTTGCCTTTAGTATTTTTTTTGGCAAGGCAATGGAGTTAAGTGACTTGCCCAAGGTCACACAGTGAAATAATTATTAAGCTATCAGACTGGATTAGAACTCAGGTCCTCCTGCCTCCAGGGCCAGTGCTCTATCCACTGTACTACCTAGCTGTCCCTGTCTTTAGTCTTTCATTAAATGGAGAACTGGGACAAATAAGAAACTTTAGAAACATAGCTTTAACAGAATACTAACTTCAGAGACTCATGCTAGATTCACTCAAACAATTATAGAAATGTTCCTAATATTTACAGCAATGAAAATCTTTTTTTTTCCAGATAAAGTGGCTTCCCTGGGATCCCTTCTCTTACTCTGATCTCCAGAGGGTAGCTAAGTACAACTAATCAGGATTCTAGGAGTAAGCCAGAAGAGTTAGTATTACTACACTAACAAATATAGTAGTTAGTATTACTATGCTAACCATATTTAGTAAACCAGAAGAGTTAGTATTACTATACTAACAAGTCCATATCTAGTGAACTCTTTATTGCTTATCAACCAGAATTAATTTGCTTTTGAAGGAGTATTTACTAAGTAGGTATGACAAAGATAGTTGTTACAGCATGTTCCCAAGATACGTTCTTCCCTTGTACATATACAATGTCCTTGAGGAAAGTGGCACAGACTGAAGAGAACACATGGGGCCAAAGTGAAAACATACAGCTCTAGGTTATTAAAAGCTTTTTTCTTCCTTAAATAAATAAATTGGAGTTCTCATGAACTTCCCCTTACGTAGAATTCTTTGTTGTTCTCTCAATAACCTCTAACCTTGGGGAGTCCTGAAACTACCTCTCCTGTGTGTAGTTAGTCCTCAAGTGTCTTTCAGTTCCTGAATCAGATGCTGCTGTCAGCCACTGCTGTTTGGAGTGTTGGACCTTTTTAAGTTCCCAAGGTTATCATCTAGTTAGTGGTCTCTTTCTTTCCCCAGATAATTCCTTTAGGAGTCCTTTATCAATATATTTAACTACCATTTGACTTCTAGTTCCTGGAAAATATGATTCTTAACTGCCTATTTATTTTATAGGCCCATACATGATTCTTAACCAGCTAGTTCATATATATATGTATATGCCCAGATGTGTGTCTGACTCATTTAGTCAACCATGAGACATTTCCTGTATATTCATTTTCATCAAATGTTCAAATAACTGTTTCTGTTAAATTGATTGAGGGTTTCTTTATAGCCAGTTTATACCTTTGAATTAATCAAGAAGACTGGGCTTTCAGTGATTACATTAATTGATATGGGGGTAGTGATGAAAACCCCTACTCTTATGAAGACATTCTTCTTTCTATTTACTAACTCAGTGGGCTCATATAATTTAAAAAAATTTTATATTTAAATTTATATTTAAATATATTTAAATTTTACATTTTTATTTTAGTTACTCGCAATGGGATTAAGAGTAACTTGCCCAATGTCACATAGGTAGGCGATTATTGTCTGAGGCTGGATTTGAACTCAGGTCCTTCTGACTCCAGGGCTGATGCTTTATCTACTGCACCATCTAGATGCCCTGCTCATATAATTTTTATATTTAAATTTAAATGTGGGGCAGCTAGGTGGCATAGTGGATAAAGCACCAGCCTTGGAGTCAGGAATACCTGGGTTCAAATCCGGTCTCAGACACTTAATAATTACCTAGCTGTGTGGCCTTGGGCAAACCACTTAACTCCATTTGCCTTGCAAAAACCTAAAAAAAAATTTAAATGTTATGTGTTGCTAAAAGCCTAATGAGGTAATTTGGGAAAAATAAATTTCATTTATCTTCTACAATAATCCCAGGTCAACGCTTCATCATTCAGTGGAAGAGAGAATAGATTCTTGAAGGCCCATTCCATAAAATCTGAAAAGTTCTACCATACTAGAAAGTTTTTGAGGGAGACAGGCAACAAGTTTTTATTAAGCACTGGCCTTGTATTAATAATGGAGATAAGAGGGAAAAAGAGACAATTCCTTCCCTCAAGGAATTTATATACAAGGAGACTAAGCAAAGAAGAGAAAGGTAGCCTCTCCAAGATGGTGAAGTATAGAAGGAATGGTGGAGAAGTTCAGAGTCAGAAGTATAGCCTGAAGAACATGTTCAAGTATTCTGCATTTGGAGTGTGAAGGCTCCCTGGAGCCTCATCGGTTGAAAAAAGGGCGCTAAATGGGAGAGTGACTGCCCGAGGTGAAAAGACACTAGGCAGAGTCAGGGTAACTGAGTCTTGGAATCAAAGTCCAGAGTCAAAAACGTAGCCTGGAAGCATCCCAGCAAAAAAGAATGTATCTACTTTCTAAGGAGCAGAGAGAGTCATAGTCACTACAAGTTAGAAAATAGTTCTTTAGTCCTTAATGGCTTTAGTCCTATGTGATCTAAGCTGGTGCCTAGAGGCTTTCACAAAGGAGAAAAAAATCAATCAATTAGTGATATTAAAAGCAGTAAGCCTCTTTACAGATTCATTTTCATTCACAAAGGGAAATAGCAAATATAATCATAAACCTCTGGAGCATGAGGGAGAAGGCATAAAAAAATGAATGTCCAGGCAAAAAAAGCACATATTTCCCACTCATTGGAGAAGGAAGAATGTAATTGGATCTCAGGTCCCAGAGCTTTTCAGAATAAAACTGTTTAAAAGATCATAGAAGGAAGAAAAGAAAAAAATAAATAATATTCTTATGAGAAACTATCTTTTGTAATTGAGAATGTCAATTTATGTCAAACTCTTATTATTTCTCTTTGTTTGATAAAGAAATACAGGGTTTCATTCTTCATCACAAAGCAGCTCTTGACACGGGTGAAAGATGAGGCATTTCGCAAGCATGGCTAACTATTTCTGATATCCCAGACAAAGATTAATCAGTCAGTCTCTGAGGACTTATTGAGTACCTAGGGAAATAGTCACTACCTCGGGAGCTTCCACATTTTATCAGAGGAGATGTTAGGCACATCTATCAGTCTGATGTGCATATGTAGTAAATATGTGTAGGACAATTCACTTGAAATTTAAATTCAAGTGTCTAGTATATATATATATATATATTATATATATATATAATATATATATATATATATATATATACAGAGAGAGAGAGAGAGAGAGAGAGAGAGAGAGAGAGAGAGATGTAGCTATATATCTATCTATGTAGATGGACTCCCATGTGTAGACAAAGGAAAGTTCCTGAATATAAAAGATGGGATCCTACATGTAAAAGAAGTTTGAACTGGGTCCCTTCTTTAATATGCCCCCATATATATAAAAGAGGTTCATTGATAATAAACAATCATAATAATTCTAGATATGATAATACATGTTTGAATATAACTCAGTAAGTCAGTTACTAAGTGATCACTATTTGCCAGGTGTGTTCCAAAACAAAGAATTGTCAGGACAGCATCCATCCCTGCCCTCAAGGAGCTCATATTTGAATGAGGAGACAACATACAGGAACATTATTTGCAACTAAGATGGGAAATTGGTTAATGAGGGTTCAGTCCTGGGAGTATGTATGTTTGATGAGCGAGCCTGTTTCTACAAGTACCCACTGACTTGTAATAGAGGAGGCTGGCTCTCCAGTTCAGAGCATGTGCAAATAAGTATTCTGTGGTTGTTTGCTGTCCATTTACAGTGTGGTGGATGGAAGACTTTTTTTTAATTGACTGCTGAGCCAGAACTATGTGTTCAAACAAAAACATATTCTGCCTTTTGATCTTTTTCTTTCCTGGAATTAAAGAAAGGACAATGCTTTCTCAGACTCCAGATTCAGTGAGCAAACTAACTCTCTGGATCTCTTTCTCTCACATGTTTTCCACTTATTAGCTCTCACTGAGATCTGACTTCCCTCTGGAGAACAGTGCAAATCTGTTTCTTCTCTAATTTAGACTGTACCTTCTCTTATAACTTTCATTATACTTCTAGGTTTTGAAGGGGAAATCAGAACATTCTTGCTCCCTACTTCTAGACTCTCCCTTTGCCTATTCATTCAACAACCATTCTCCCCTCCCCACATCTTACCCCAAAGTCCTTACAATCATAAATTTCCACCCAATCCAAATGATAATTTGTAGCATACTAATCCCCAGGCCCTTCCTCCTTCTTCAATGAATTTAGCACAAGACTTACCATCTTTCTCTTCTCCCTAATTTTTGCCCTTAATATTGAGGGGATTTTATCCATTTTTCTCCCATTTCCTTAAGTTCCATGATCTACTTCTTTGTGCTATATAGTTACACAAAAGGAAGATCACATTAGATCTTGTCGCATGTGTTCCACTTCCTTATTTAGAAACTTGGACATTGACTTTATCTGACATATTATATTCTCTTAGGCTTGACCTTTTCTTTCCATATCTTAAAATTTTTTTCGTCTTTATTATGAACTTCAACCACTCTTCTGGAATAGAGAAAGAATATTCATCAGGGGCTTACTATAGATCAACTATTGAGCTAAACTCTTGCAACAGCAAGCCTATCTTTTAAAGGAATTTCTTTCTAATAAGGTGAAACTACAGCAGTATAGCAGAATGAAGGTCAGGGAAGGGTATTTTGGACTGAGAAATCATAGGAATTAGGAGTGGAGCCATAGCAAAATTAATTGATATTCCCTTTCCATAAACAATAGAAGACTGGAGTGAATATTCAGTGTACTTTCCAAATTTTTAGCTCTGCAGGTTAGGCTAAAAAGAAAAATCATACAATGGTTATTTACCCAAGTAAAAAAGTAGCTCTGAAATTTGGGTGCTCCAGCTTTTAAACTCTAAGCTTCTTTTCCCAGGTCAATTTAATGAGTGGACCAGAAGAGATCAGTTTCAGTTTACTTTTCAGTTGCATTCCTAACCTTTTCATATGTAAATGTAGGTCACTGAGTTCAGAAAGGGTTTATATCTTTCAAAATCTGATATTCCAAGTCTGAAATAGGGCATATTCAACCTTACTTATGGTTGAATAAAGAGTGCAATCGGTATTTTTCAAAGTGAATTAAAATTTAAGGATTGTTGGTTATACATCAATTTTTCATACCATCTAATTAACACACAGATAACTAGTGATGTCCCTACTAGTTAGTCAGCAAGCATTTATTAAACTTCCCTGATGTGCTAGGCACTAAGAAACACTGGGTATACAAAGAAAAGCAAAAGTCATCCACAATACCCCAGTCCCTGCTTTCAAGGAGCTCACAGTTTACTGGAAAAGACAACAAGCAAACAACTGTATACAAACAAGAATACAAAAGTCAGGATAAACTGGAGATAAGCCAGAAGGTGGAGGAGGAAGAGAATTCCAAGCATGGGGGACAGTTTTTCCACAACTATATTCCTGATAAAAAGTTTAATTTTTTTTGCAAGGCAATGGAGTTAAGTGACTTGCCCAAGGCCACACAGCTAGGCAATTATTAAGTGTCTGAGGCCAGATTTGAACTCAGGTATTCCTGACTCCAGGGCTGGTGCTCTATCTACTGTGCCACCTAGCCACCCCTCAAAGACTTATTTTTTAAGAATAGTATTTGGGGGCAGGTAGGTAGTACAGTGGATAGAGTACCAGTCATGGAGTCAGGAGAACCTGAGTTCAAATATGACCTTAGCCTAGCTGTGTGACCTTGGGCAAGTCACTTAACCCCATTGCCTTAAAGTTTTTTTTTAAAGAATAGTATTGGGTTTATACCCTGAAGAGATTATGAAAAAGGGTAAAAACATCACTTGTACAAAAATATTCATAGCAGCCCTGTTTGTGGTGGCAAATAATTGGAAATTAAGTGAATGTCCTTCAATTGGGGAAATGGCTTAACAAACTGTGGTATATGTATGTCATGGGACACTATTGTGTTATTAGAAACCAGGAGGGAAGGGAATTCAGGGAAGTCTGGAAAGATTTATATGAACTGATGCTAAGTGAGATGAGCAGAACCAGAAAAACATTGTACACCCTAACAGCAACATGGGGGTGATGTTCAACCTTGATGGACTTGCTCATTCCTTCAGTGCAACAATCAGGGACAATTTTGGGCTATCTACAATGAAGAATGCCATCTGTATCCAGAGAAGGAATTGTGGACTTTGAACAAAGACCAAAGACTATTACCATCAAATTAGAAAAAAAAACCCCATTACATTATTATGTAATTTTGCTATCTCATACTTTATTTTTCTTCCTTAAGGAAGAAATGTCATCACATTCAACTGAGATCAATGTGTAATATGGAACCAGTGTAAAAACTAGCAGAATGCCTTCTATGGGGGGTTGGGGGGAGGGAAGCAAGAATGGGGGGAAAATTGTAAAACTCAAAATAAATAAAATTTTTTTTAAAAAAAGAAAGAAAAAAAGAACAGTATTCAGCTTCCACTTTATAGTAGGTAAGAAGTCAATGACCATCTCTCCCTTTCTTATTTACAAACTCAGAAAGCCAGTGATCAGGATGTTGGAAGAAGACTTGTCCTGCCCTCAAGATGCTTAAAGTCCAGGAAGAGATAACAATTAATTAGCATTGTATTAGTGGATAATCTCTGAGGAGCATTTGGCAATTGAAGATTGCACAGCCTTCATCCTCAGACCACCAAGGAGGTTAAGGATTTCCCCATACTTTGTGGATAAATATGCCTGTCTCCCTGCTTTCTGGGTGATCATCTTAGACACAGGGTCCTCACCTCTAGGTTTACTGTAAATCCCAGAGAATAAAGCTTCATGTCTAACATATTTTCTGTCATTTGATTTTAACCTTATATCTTAAGGTTTACAGTTTTAGGGTTCACAGTAGTCAGGAAATGGAGTGTCTCATGTGTGATAAATAGCAAAGAGGCCAGTGTTACTGTATAGAAGAGTAAAAATGATGGGGAGGGGGGGTGGTTAGGTGGCGCAGTGGATAGAGAGCTGGCCCTGAGTTCAAATTCGACCTCAGACACTTCATGGTTATCTAGCTGTGTGGCTTTGGGCAAGCCACTTCACCCCATTGCCTTGCAAAAACTTAAAAAAAGAATGATGGGGGCGGGGAGATGAGAAGACTGAGAAGATCTTTGAATGCCAGAAAATTTTATACTGGATCCTGGGGAAGATAAGGAGCCATTGGAATTTATTGAATAGAGGAGTAACCTGCACTTTGGGAAGATTAATTTGAGATAGGCTCTGGAGTTCCAAAGAATGATGCACTTCCCCGCTCCAGGACAGTTCTGTCGGAAAATCATGGCTTATTAGATGCCAAAATTTGCTTCTTTGCAATTTCCACTCAGTGCTTCCCGGGGTTGAGAAAACAATCATCATGTCCTTTTCTTTTTTTTTACTTCAGTTTTTGCAAGGCAATGGGGTGAAGTGGCTTGCCCAAGGCCACGCGGCTAGGTCATTATTCAGTGTCCGAGGTCGAACTTGAACTCGGGTCCTCCTGACGCCGCCCACAATGTCCTTTTCTTGGCGCTGGGGGAAGGCCGTCGGCCCCTCTGCCTGGCAGGTGGGAAGCTGCAGCACGGTTCTGGAGCATCGTCATGGGGGCAGGCTTCCGTCCATTCATCATCCAGTCAGTCAGACGGCTTCCGGAGCCCTAGCGCGCTTTTTTCCAGCCCCCTCTCCAGCAGCGGAGGCGAGGCTTCCCCCGCCATGACTTGGCTCACGTGGTCATCGCTCTCCCGACCCCCGGCCCGCCGCTAAACCGGCGCGGTCAGCGCCGACGGCAAGCGTGGCTTTGAGGGGCCAATCCCAAGCCGGGGATTTGCGGGGCATGCTGGGACTTGTAGTTCTGAGCGTGGCACCCTCGCCTGTATCGGTTCACTCAAGGAAAGAGGAAGCGGCGCTTTCTGTTGCCACGCGCCCGGCCACAATGCCCGCTGGGAGTTGTAGTCGGCCGGGGGGCGGGGTCCGGGGGCGGGCGGTGGCGGGAGGGAGACGTAGCTCTGTGCCCGAGGCGTGCGTCGGCCGCGGGCTGAGCGGCCGCTCGGAGCCGGTGCCTCGGCTGGCCGGGCCTGGGCGGCGGGGCCGTGCCGCCGCGCTCCTCCCGTCCCTCCAGCGCGCCGTTCTCGGCGCGGCCACGAGGCATCCCCCGCTCCTCCGTCCGTGCCCCTCGCGCGATCCGCGGAGCCCGGTACCCTCCCGACGCGGCCCCGGAGGGCGACGTGGCCGCGGCCCCGGCCCCGGGCGGGGGTGGGGGCGTCTCCCGCCGCCGCGGCCCCTCACCCCTCGCGTCTCCTTGTCTCCGCAGGGATGGAAGCGGCTTGGCGCCCCGTGGCCGGAGGAGGCAGAGGCCGCGCCAGGGGCCGGGCGACGGCGGCGGCCTGGGGGAATGGAGTCCAGCCCCGCGGCGGCGGGCGGGCGGGGCAGCGGAGCCCCGGGAGCGGGCAGCCGGGCCGGGCCGGGCCGCGGGGCGCGGGGCCCCGGCCGGAGGCATCCCTGGGCCGGCGGCGGCGGCGGCGGCGGCGCGACAGGCCCCCGCGGCCAGTGGTGAGCCCCCGCGCGTCCCGGGAGCTGGCACCCCCGAGCGTGGCAACCGGGGCCCGGACCCCGCGCCCTGCCCAGGCCGGGCCCGAGCTTGGCGGCGGCTCTGGAGAGGGCTCTCTCCTCTTCTCCCACCTTTGTATCTCCCCTCTCTTTTTTCTCTTCTCTCACTCTCTCCTTTTCTCCTTCCTCTTCTTTTTCCTTATTTTCTTTTCTCTCTCCACTTTTTTCCTCCCCCTCCCCCCCGCCTTCCCCTTTGGGTCTCCTGTCTCTTTTTCTCTCTCCTCTCTTTCCTTCTCTCCTTTCATCTTTCTCTTCTCTTCTCTCCTCTTCTCTTGTTTTCTCGTCTCTCCTCTTCTCCTGTTTTCTCTCCTCTTCTCTCCTCTTCTCCTGTCTTCTCTTCTCTCCTCTCCCCTCACCCCTCCCCTCTTCCCCCTCCCCCCTCCCCTCTTCCCTCTCCCCTCTCCCTCCCCTCCCCCTTCCCCTCCCCCCTCCCTTCCCCTCCCCCTCCCCTCCCCTCCCCTCTCCCCTCCCCTCTCCCCCTCCCTTCTCCCCTCCCTTCCTCTCCCCCTCTCCTCTCCCCTCTCCCCCTCCCCCTCCCCTCCCCTCCCCTCTCCTCTTTCTCTCCTCTCTCCTCCCCTCCCCCCTCCCCTCCCCCCCCCCTCCCCTCCCCCCCTCCCCTCCCCCCTCCCCCCTCCCCCCTCCCCTCTCCCCCTCCCCCCTCCCCCCTCCCCCCCTCCCCTCTCCCCTCCTCTCTTCTCTCTCCCTCTCTCTTCTCTTCTCCTGTTTTTCTCTCCTCTTCTCCTGTCTTCTCTCTCCTCTTCCTCTCCTCTCCTCTCCTCTCCTCTCCTCTCCTCTCCTCTCCTCCTCTCCTCTCCTCTCCTCTCCTCTTCTCCTGTTTTCCTCTCCTCTTCTCCTGTTTTCTCTCCTCTTCTCCTCTCTTCCTCTCTTCTCTTCTCTCTCTCTCTTCTCTCTCTCTCTTCTCTTCTCTTCTCTTCTCTTCTCTTCTCTTCTCTTCTCTTCTCTTCTCTTCTCTCTCCTCCCCTCCCCTCCCCTCCCCTCCTCCTGTCTTCTCTCCTCTCCTCTCCTCTTTTCCTGTCTTCTCTCCTCTTCTCCTCTCTTCTCTCCTCTTCTCTTCTCTTATTTTCTCTTCTCTCCTCTTCTCCTGTTTTCTTTTCTCCCCTCCCCTCCTCTCTTCTCTTCTCTCTCTGTAAATGCCTTAAAATAAAATGTATGACATTACAAAGGTTACCAGTGAGATTGAAATCATTATCAAAATACTTTTTAAGAATGTTGGAGGGACAGCTAGGTGGTGCAGTGGATAGAGCACCGGCCCTGCAGTCAGGAGTACCTGAGTTCAAATGTGACCTCAGACACTTAATAATTACAGAGCTGTGTGGCCTTGGGCAAGTCACTTCATCCCATTGCCTTGCAACCGCCCCCCCAAAAAAATTGAAGGACTTCAGTTTAATAGTTGATGAAACAGTAGTATTGAATTTGTCCAGTCTTTAGCTGAGACTTAAACTCAAGATCCTAGAAATATAGATACAAGAAAAATAGACTTTTAAGGAGTAAACAACTAAAAATATCAAACTTGGAATCAGGAAGACTCATTTTCCTGAGTTCAAATTTGGTCTCAGTCACTTTAATAGCAGCACTGTGACTCTCTGGGCAAGTCACGTCACTCTGCCTCAGTTTCCTGATCTGTAAAATGAGCCAGAAAAGGAAATGACAAATCATTCAGTATCCTTGTCAAGAAAATTACAGATCGGGTCAGGAACAGTTGGACATGACTG